>NW_008704704.1:812842-824047 GCF_000326865.2 Helobdella robusta | reverse complement strand
TTCACAAAAAGCCGTCAACAACATTCTGATATTTCACTCTATTGGACCAGATTATATTGTTTTGTTTTTGTCAAAATTTGGAAAATATTTCAACTTATTTTAGGGAAGAAACATTTTTTCAGAATACAAAACGTCCAAAGAATAAATTGAATTAAATAAATTAATTTTTAAATTTCAACTAAGGATTGGTAAACAAAAAATTAACTTTAAATTTTAACAAACATTTTAAAAGTTTTCTGGCAGCACAACCAAAAAATGGGTTTATGCAAATTTTTTGCAGATTGCAGTCTACAATCTTAAGCTGAGGCTCTGCTTTCTTCTGCGTCTAGATTCTCTGAATCAACGACTGCTTAATGTTAAAATTATCTCTTTAGAAAAATGCAATTTGATATGGAAAACAACACAAGCAGTAACATGATGAACCTTCTAATTAAACATTGTACAGTCATTTAAATTAATATTCTTCGTGTCATAAACTCATAAACTGCCAATAGAGACACGGTTTAACAAAGCTTATAAATGTTGTTTGGTGAAAACAACGGAAAAATTTACAACTGTTTAAAATTTTGGGCTAAAACAGTTGCCGCCCATTATTTTTCTTTGTTCATCTTACTCATTTAAATGGCAGACGACAGTTGGTTGGGATTGATGACTGCACCAAATGTTGCTATTAACCATGAGATGCGAGATCGCATACATTCGTGCTCGTTATATCAAATGTCAGACACGATTTTCAATTAAATATTTTCATCAACTGTTTATTCAACAACGCAACTAATAAATGGTTGAAAATATCATTTTGCAATGCGTAAACAATAAGCATTAAAAATGTTGGCATTCACTGTTTTACAACAAGATATACATGCCTTTGAGGTTTAAGTTTCAACGACATCTTGACTGGCACATTACAAACACTAACTCATTATCAGAAAAAAAGGATAATAAACACGTGGAAGTCTGTCAAACAAACATTAAAACACGTTCGACTTAAAATTTCTCTCGTCCCACTCATTTAAAGATGTAATGTGATATAAAATAAATAGTGCCGTTGCTAGTTATATTATGAAATTATAACGATTCATCTCACCCTGCATATCGTCGAAATCATTCTAGGATGGCAGGTTGGTGTCTGAATAAAGTAACAAAACAACTCAACAACAAATTTTAGCCATCAAGCTAACCACATGAAATTATTAACATATGTATAAATTACAATGCACAAAAACCCCAACTAATTAACGAGGAGAAGCCTTTTACTGGGTACCTGTATATCTTAAAAATTCGCTTGCCATCAGCGTTCGTGTGTTGTATGTTTAGCGGTGTTATTTAACGTTTAAACTAAGGAAATGAAGTGGGTGGAGTGCATGCGACGTGAAGATTAAACAGATATGTTTGTATTGCTGCTTGTCACACGAACTCCCGGATTAATGCTCACGTTACTTACCGACTTTATTGCCGCTATGTTCGCTGCGTCAGTCGCTACTCTTCCATCACAATTTAACAATTTTTAGTCTTGTAAAAATAAACAAATATTGATGAACTACAAACTGTATTATTGTTATTATTAATAATGTTATTATTATTAAATTATATTAATATTGTTTCAATATATATCTGCTTTTCATAATATCAACTTTTATGGGATAAACTCCCAGCTGTACGAACGTAGGTATGTATCTCAAATCACAAATTACACTGGTAGACAGATCATCACGCTGCATCGCCGTTAATGTCTTCAGGTCCTGCCTGCCTGCTTGCTCGGTTTTTGAATTCGGTTCGCAGCAATGAAAGGATTTCGCACCATTTCACTTTTAATCGTTGTTTCGCTGCACTCCTTCCCTAGGGTCATCATCATAATTTTCCGTTTTAACCTCACTGTCATTATTATTATTGTTGTTCTTGTTATTATTGTTGTTGTTATTGTTGTTGTTGTTATTGTTGTAATTTTTATTATTATTATTGTTGTTCTTATTATTATTATTGTTGTTGTAATTATTATTATCACCTTAGACATGTCCATTTTTATCATCAAACAAATTATGTTTCAGCACAGCTCGTCAGCGAAGTTGTTCTAAAAGTTTCATTCTGCAGCAGATTATGTTTCTAACATTCTCGCTAATTTTTCCTCATTATAATTTCGGATTGAACATTTTCATGTACATCAAAAAAATTTTTCAATTTAAAATTTTTGTTAAACTCTATCTTTTTTCATAAACACCACTCTCATTATTATGTTTTCTAACATTTTTTTTACAATATAAAAGCATTAACAAAATCTTTTCCATCACCACCGACTAACATCATCATCATCATCAACACTCTTACCATCACAACTATTATAGCCACCATCATCACCACCATCACCATCGTATTGCAACCACCACGATTGGTCATAAAGAGAACTGCAGGGGCCAATTACAGCCTGTCTTTGTATCATTGCAAATGCTAGCCTGCAGGAAGGTGTACGATGACGTGGCATCCTATGCAAGGTCATTCAAGATGATAACGTGACGGCATGTGCTGAGGTCATCTCACATGATGACGTCACATCACATGATGACGTCACATCACATGATGACGTCACATCACATGATGACGTCTAATCACAAGATGACTTCGCATCATTTAAATATATCACATCATTGTAATTATACGACATGATATGATGATGCGACATGGCAAGATGAATGAAGGGGCGGGGGAGGGAGGAAAATCGTTTGGGAGAGACTGCATGGTTCTGCTCTGAACGTTAGTGATGATCAGAGTAGCTGGGGTATTTTTTAAAATAAAATCACGTTGATTAGGATGATGAAGGTAATTAACATTAATGAAATTAAAAATAATTAACGTTTGTCAAATTAAAAATTTCCCAAAGCAAAATTGTTTAAAATTACAAGAATTGAATCCTGGACCTTTATTCTAATCACTAAAAACGCTACAGTCTTGTTAATCAACTGCGTTTTTAAAACCAATAATAAAATTTTTTTCTCCTGACGACTTTAGAGTTGCAGCAACATCACCGAAGTCTGCAACAAAATAAAAATATAACATGCCCAGCAAAATATAATTCATCTGCTTATGTATTTCTATTCACAAGGGGGCCATATTGAGGTTCCTACTACTACTCCCTTCTTTTTTTTATTTCCTTCTCTACTTTCCTTCTCTCAATTGTTTGTTTGTTTTGTTTGTTGCGAACTATTTGCTTTTGTATGCCGTGTTTTAGAAGACTGCTGCGTGGCATGCTGTGCAAGAGTTTCACGCTTTTTATACTAAATTATTTTCAATTTGCCACACACGCACGCACACACACACACGCACACACACACACGCACAGGGAACATGTAAATAGAAAATAGAAGAACCATCGTGCATGGAAGTGTGCATCGGACGCACGGATGAACACAAACATGTTGAGATGCGCTGAGATGGCCACAGCAAGCGGCCTTTGCATGAACATGCCTGCATAGAGCGAATTAATTTCTTTGACTCATCCGTATGTTTATGAGACACGTCCATTGTTACCTGACCATCCAGATTATAGTATTAATGAAAATAATTATAATAAAACAATAATAATATTTTTGCTGCTTTAGCTTTTCATTTTTATGCTAAACTGTTTTATACTATAATTTGTTTATGAGGAATAAAAGGTAAAACCAAAATATTTTCATTAAAAAATTGTACATCAGAATATAAAATGGACACACTCGGACACGCTATCAGAAACACGTCCATAAGACAAGTGAACGGACAGAAGATTTGTTTTTTAATTAACGTTACAAATTATTCTACCTGCTTACAGAATTCCAGCAAGAGCATCGGACCGAAATTGAGCCGAAAACCTGAGTTAGCCGAAATTTTCATCATAAAGAAATGAGCAGCTGAGTCTAAATTGATATCAGTTAATCATATAAAATTGATATCAATAAATGTTTAATTACCATATTTCTCGGACCTCTGTTTTTTAATTGAGAATTCAAATAAGCAAGTTTAATTAACGTCGTATATTCTGATTACTAAGCAATATTGTAGAAAAAGGTTTTGTTTGGAAACATTAGCAATGTTTTTTTTGTTTAGTACTAGAGTTTCTTAAAAAAGTGGCGTCTGCCTTCAAAAGTGCAAAACTGTTTAATAGACTGTTAAATTTAAACGACCCAAGACCGAAGAGTTGTTCTGTATAATAATTTGCATATCTCTGCGTTTGTATTCCACAAATTTTGTTAAAACACAACAGAGCGATATATCTAGAAACCTTATATTAATAAAAAGGATTGCATACATGTTTCGCAATTTTTTCAAGTATATCAAATCCAGAAGATATTATAATATGAACATTTATTTTATATTATTTTCTATGCGTTTTTAAATTTGTGCAAAATATTTTGTTCATGTTGTACTCATATTTGTTACTTCTTTCAAATTCTTTTCATTATTCACCAACAAAAACTATTATTCTGAAATACCAATACATGTCAATTGCCACTGAAAGTAGATTTTATGTTCATTCACATTTGACATTAAGCTTATTTTTTATCTTTTTGAAACTGTAAAATAAATGTTTAATTACCATATTTCTCGGACCTCTGTTTTTTAATTGAGAATTCAAATAAGCAAGTTTAATTAACGTCGTATATTCTGATTACTAAGCAATATTGTAGAAAAAGGTTTTGTTTGGAAACATTAGCAATGTTTTTTTTGTTTAGTACTAGAGTTTCTTAAAAAAGTGGCGTCTGCCTTCAAAAGTGCAAAACTTTTTATAGAGTTTATATTTATAATTTTTTAAATTTATGAAATAACCAAGAGTACAAAGTGCGAAACAAAGAAAGAAAGGAGAAAATAATCTCTTGTTAGCAGCTTATATGATACTAATTAGAAATTATTACATTTCCAATGGCAAGTGTAACTTAATAAAATGTAGAAGCTGAGATACGTTTTCTTCAGACTCACCCACAGTTTGAACAGTGAACTTTGTTTTATAGTAATCAGGCCAAACCATCCAACCACGAATTCATATGAAGATAGCATAGACAAGAGTTCTTGCATTATCAATATACAATTCTGTACTGGCCGGTAACATATCGAAGAAATAAATTTTAGTAGACTTAGTGTAAGAGAAGTCCTTATTTGCCTTGAAAAACATAATTTCTGTAGATATTTGACACTGTTAATAAATCAGATATTGAAAAACAATCAAAATTAAACTTAATATTTCTTCAAATTGTTATAATAGACTTAACTTATAGACCCTAGACGATAATGCAGCAACTTGGATAAAGCAATTATAAATAAGGGATAAATAAAAAAGTTTTCTGAAAAATTTGCACAATTTTGTTAGGGCATTAAAAAATTCCAATTAGTAGGACTTGTTTCATTTTAATTAAAGGTGATAGTCACCTATGGTACTACATTACAAATATTTCTTTTACACAAGCTTTGATAATTGATCTATGGTGAATATTTTTGAAAGTTTGTTGAAATTTTTTCCGATCAGGGGGCTAGAGGTGTCACTGGAACTCACATTTGGAGACAGCTGGATTCATTTCTGAATTAAACTCACACATGTTCACACATTAGTTCAAACATGAGCGAGGCTTTTCTAAGGCCTACCGCCATGCTTCTCAAATATGACATCACGTTAACATTTTAATCAATTTGCTGGTAAAGTTTAAACATTGACTAAGTTTAACAAGAACAAATTATTGACACCTCTGAATATTTCTTGAAATAAATTCTTGAGCATTAAAACTGGAGAAATATTTAAAATTTTATCTTTTAAACTTTTAGCTTCTATATTCTATTAAAATTGTTAAATTATTAAAAAAAGCATTACCGTTGAATGTTTATGTCTTCGTTATAACGCCTTACCAGGTTTCTCAAAGGGAATGCAATTTGATCTTCATTCAATTGTTCCGTCGCTGACAAATGTTTTCCATTTCATTTCAATTCAATTATTTTACCTTTCAGGTCTGCGATAATTTATTTTACTCAACATTACGTTTATATCTAATTGTGGGCGTTTGAAAGAGCGTTAAAATAATTTTTCAGTATTTATATAAATATTTTAATTTTATATGAGTTTTTTGAAGGCGTCACAAGTGTCTTAAGATTACTTTCACTCACTTATAGCATAAATTTTGAAACAAACGCTTACCAAACGCATATATTAACAAATTCAAATATTAGTTAACTTTTTTAAAATAAATTTTTAAAAATACAAGAAAATAAATTTTAACCAAATGATTAACGTTATTGCTTTATTAAACTAATTTGTAAGAAGTTTTAAAAAAGTAAATTACAAAGTCAGATTATAAGCAATGTGACGTAAAAATTTCATAACTCAAAAAGTTTTCTTAAAACTCTAGCATGCTCTTCTTCTTCAATTTTACAATTTCAATCGTAAATTGTCGTAATAAATAGATCAAGTTAATGGTTTCTGACATTTTTACAATTTTGTTCGAAAATTAAAAAAAACAAATATCAACAATTATTCTAATGATAACAGATATTTTCTGAATTTTCCTTTTTTGACGGGTCACCATGTTTCTATTCGATATACTGATATATGTAGTAAAGTAATAAGTAATATGTAATGATTACTTCAGTGAAACAGTAAATCCGATCGTAAAACGATGAAAATTAAAAGGTCAATTAATATTTATTATTAAAAATATAACGCATGATAATTTACATGACGTTAAATATTTAGTTAGTAATTTGGGGTAGTGCTAAAATAAAATTTCATTTCATTTGCAAGTTATTAAAATAATATTTTATTTGAAAGGAACATTTAATCAGCAGGAATGCTGGAAATAGACTGTTATCAGCGTTGCCAACGTTTTTAACAAAAGATAGTCTTAATTTAGGTAAAACAATTTTTCAATGATGAAAAGATATTATCATTATCAAAAAAATATAAAACATGAATTGATGCTGGAAAACTGAAAAAAAAATTTTTATTAATTTATCTGCAAAACTTTTATTTTTATTTGCAAATTGATGAATTCAATCACGCAATTTTGAGGTTTTTAGAGAAAACTTGCTGAAGCTACTTGTATCACGTTTTTAATAATTTTTTTAAAATCCGCAAATCCACGAGATGAGATTTGATGTTGAAGCCTGCGGTTTATTTGTTGGCTCACCACATTTCATGGGACAGTAACAAAAATATCATTTCACATTTGATCAAGCCAAACTGAACGTTCACCGTCGCAACTTTATGGTCAACGAGTTAGCTCTGTCCAAAACTCAAAGTGCTCGCACGTGCATTCATAATGTGTATATACGTCCTGTTGTGTACTGCTTAGACTTTGTGGTACAGAAGTTTAATTGCAAGTATAAAACAACATTCAAGCAGCTCTGCATTTGACAGAGCTGCATTATAAAAAAATGAAAAAAGCCTTCAACATGCATCTTCACTTGTGCACGTCGTCTTTCAGACTCAACTGCAACGCTAGTGTCATGCAATGCAGCAAATAACATGGATATCTCGTGAACTGATATCCAAGTTGAATCTGCATTCTTTCATTGAATTAAACTGATCAAAATGCGGTTTTTTGTAAATCTTTTGATTAACCCTAACCCTAACGATGGACCTTGTATGGCCTTGGAAAAGGGCTCAATAATGTTATATGCTTTCATTTTTTACGCTAGTTATTATTTATTAAAAATTTTGTTGGTTGTCTCAAGGTTGACAAATTATATGTTATAAAAAAAGTGATGGTCAAATAAGTAAATTGATTTCTTGTTGAAAGATATAAATCTTCATTTTAAAAGCGTTTTAAAGTGATTTAACATGAGAAACAATTTCCTCCTGACTTGAACGAAGCGCATCTTAGACACATCAGAATTTTTATGTTTGTACACAATTTTATAAAAAAAAATAACGCCAGTGCATGAATTGATTTTTGTTGAAATTGTCACTTAATGAAATTGAACTCTATTAATATTTTGTTGATGATGAAATAAAATAAATTCTTAAATACTTATCGGATGTTTACCAGTTTGTAAATTTTTAAATAAATTATTTAAATGTTATGAAAAATAAAGATTGACCGCTAAATCACATCATCTTTCATTTGTTATTTGTTGTTTTCGATTGGCGATAAATTAATTTTTTTTTAAATTAAAATTTGGCTCGAAATTCTCAGCACGGGTTGGTTTCAATTGTTATTTAATGCATTATTTGTCTGATTTCTATTGATATCGGTTGACCTCGAAAATCTTTTAAATTTTATACACACACACACACACACATATATATATATATATATATATATATATATATATATATATATCCATGTATACACTTTTTATAATTATTAATGTTACAAAAATGCTTAGGAGTGGAAAAATTATTATAATACTTTGTAATTAGAAGAGATTCAAAATTATAAACAGTAACGAATAAAACGCACGAATGTTTTTAGGTTTTATAGATTTTCAAAATTTTGTCAAAAAAAAGAGAGATAACATGATGAAACGAAATGAGTTATCATTAAAAATTTTATTAAAAACTTAATAAATATAAAGACGCATGTTCAAATCTGCAAGTAATTTTTAACTAAATGCCAAAAGGAGATTTGCTTTGATGAAAATACACGACACATCTCGAAAAAGCGTGCTGAACGAACGAATCGTTGACAAAGGCAAAACAGATATCAAGTTATATATATGCGTGGAGCAGGATTGCACATTACTATGCTAATCATATTTTTAATTTATTTTATTTTGCATCGATNTGTTGATGTGTAAATGGCGTAAGACGCATGTGCGATTGTCACTTGCAATGTCGAAAGGTCCATCTTGCATTTGCATACATCAGCCATCCTTTCCAGGCGCCAACCTTCCTGAAAATTTGCATGCTTGCTGTGAATGCTGAAGCATGTGAAAATAAAAATAATTCTCTTTCTACATACGTGTACAAAACAATTCCAATTAAACAGATGAATTTTTGAGCGTACCAAAATTTGATGCCAAATTTTAAAAATCCATTTAAATTTTTCTTTGAAAAAATTTGAACTTAAAAATAAATGCTAAAAAGAAAAATGATTAACAATGTGTTAGTTAGTAAAAGTTTGTTGTAACAAAAATAATTATTTAAAAAGAATTGCTAAGTTTGTAAATTGAGTTAGTTAATGCATGCGAGGAGTCGTAAGACAACATTGGAAGCAGGAAATTTATTGTGATTCAGTCGAGAGCCAGGAAAGTCACTTTTGCTGCCAGAACATTTTTTAGTTTTTCTTTTGTCTGCATTTAATTTTTTTATTGCATAATCTCGACGTCCTGTGCCTTAAAATTTTGCAAACATTTTAAATATTTTCAGGCGCAATATGGATTGAGTTGCAAAAGTTTATAAGTTCAACAGTATGCGTTTGTTATTGCAAGTTCATAAGTACAAAATCATAAGTACAAATTCATAAGTACAAGCCATATTTAGTTACAATTAAAATAAAGTGTATTTGAAATTAGGCACCATATTATTAAACATTGTAATAGGTGTGACATGATATAATTTGACTAAATAAATAGTTGTTACAAATTAAACTTTAAAATGTAAAAATTCATTAACTTGCAAACCTTTTTTACATTGTTTACACGTCTATTGCGTGCCTACCCCGATTCCACCATATTTTCACATTTAAATCTCAATAAACTTCCTATTTCCATTTGCTGTCAAATGCACCATGCTCAATCTCACGATTTGTAGGGGACAGTTGGTTGTTACGAATTTAGTTGTGGTTAATTTGTTGTGTTGGTCAATAGATTTCAACGTCTAAGCTGTCAATCGTCTTTTTGACGTCTCTACATTTATAAAATTTCGGCATTTTAATGTAGGCTCCTCGTCTTTGCTTATCTGCGCTAATAACTCTCAACAACTTTCATAATTCAAATTCCAACTGTTCCCAGTGGTAATTTTTTCACAACAATGGTTGTGCGCGCTAATTTTTCATTTTAAAATGATTATATAATGCTCTTGGCATTTTTTTCATAAAGGTACTCATAAATAAATACAGTAAAAGTCCTCTAGAGAGGGACCCTAAAGAACGGACAGATAGGAGTAACGGACAGTATTGCTTGGCACGGAACCGTTTTGCATGTTAAATAGACCCTAAAGAACGGACATTTTAAAGGAACGAACTACGGACAGGGTTTTAAGTACAAATTGACTTTTATGTCTTAAAGAGCGGACAATTTATCACAAAAACACATGGAATATTTGATAAAATGCGCCATCTAATTTGAATATTTGTATTTATTCTATTCTATGGAATGAGCTAAAGAAACTTTGATAATCTTTGGTTATTTAAAAAAAATTATTTTCGCTCTTTGATTTTTTATCGCGGTCGTGTTGATAAACTGTTGTGTAATAATGGAGTCGACTCTGCGAAAAAAATTTTTGAACTTGGAAGAAAAAATGCTGGTGGTGAAAAAATTAAATGATGGAGTTAGCATACGAAAAATTGCTGAAGAATTTGGTTGCGGAAAAACTCAAATTGCAAATATTCGTGAAAATAAAGAATCTGTAAAAAGGCAGTGGGAAGCGGGAGTGCCGAGTAAGAATACATTACAATGTACCAGGAAGCTAACTTCCTATTCGATACATATGGGCAATAGAGAATTGTTACAATTTTCTGAGAACATTGAAAATATTTTAGATATTGAATTGTTAAAAACAAAATGTTTTGGCAAACAGACAACTATGAATGATTTTCTTCCATAACAATATTAAAAACGTGTTGTTTTATTTTAATTTTTTATGTAGTATATCAAAAATGATTTTGATGTTGAGTCTTGAGGAGAGGACAGTTAAGAGGAGAGGACAGTTTGGTCATTCCCCAATGGTGTCCTCTCTAGAGGACTTTTACTGTACTTAATTTTTAATTAAAAGTTTATTGATGGAAATATTTAAAAGATGGTGATAGAAACACTTTAATAATTTTATAATTATATTCAAATATTTATTTAAACAATTCTACGCTTTTCAAAAAAATATGAACCCAATTTAAACAATGCTTTGAATTGTATGTAACAAACCTAAACAGTTAATTTCTAACACAACAATCTTGTTAATGTTTCCAGTTTTATAACATAAATAAATCAAATGAATAATCAGCGGCAGTTGTGTTTATGATTCCAGACTAACTTATATACGACATGTATTCAGTCTCCTCCGACATCACTATCTCACCGCCAACCACCCGAACA
>NW_008704704.1:808153-812792 GCF_000326865.2 Helobdella robusta | reverse complement strand
ACGACCCTCTCGTCGAATGTAGATGTAGAATTATTACCATTTCGACGGTCATTTAATCTCGAATATATATATGTATATATATATATATGTATAAGTATATATATATATATATATATATATATATATATATATATATATATATATATATATTCGCTTTATATATATAAATATATATATATATATATATATATATATATATATATATTCAACGTTCAGTCATATTTACATACATATAAGCATTTAATGTATATTTCCATCAGAAATGCAAAATGATATTCTCTTCTTTAGCCATTCCTGCAATCTTACTCTTTTCTTGCTCTTGTCTTTTTTTAGCTTTTGATCCTAACAATCTTTTGAAGTCGCGAGATCATTTTCTATTTCTAATGTTACTGATTGTTGTCATTCTTCGTTTTCTCTTTGTCTTCATATTTTCTCCACTTTTACGTCTGAGCAACTCTTGTTTTTTCTCAAAACCTGGCAGTCTAAGTCTACGATTTAATTTTTATTGTAGCATGTGTTTTTTGTTACTAATTATAAACACCGCTAAAACACCTCTAAAACACTGCTATTTTCATACGTAGAATAAAAAACTTATACATTTTCTCTATGATCCTCCTCTTTCTTGTTACATTATTAGTTTCATCTAGTATTGATTATTGAAATTTTGCTTTAATTTGGTGTCTTTATATTCTTAAAATAAAGCTTTTAACTTCTCTCTAAAAGTCCATATCATGTTTTCTTGCACTGGCTAC
This sequence comes from Helobdella robusta, assembly GCF_000326865.2. NCBI lineage: Eukaryota > Metazoa > Annelida > Clitellata > Rhynchobdellida > Glossiphoniidae > Helobdella > Helobdella robusta. The sequence goes on along the minus strand of NW_008704704.1, from coordinate 812,040 downwards.
CTAAACAATTTAAAATAATTTTTATAAATTTGCACATTAATGTATCACTTATTAATCCAATTCATCAGATTTTTCAACTAAGCAAAAATGATCCAGCCTCGTACTCTCCTCCCTGTTACATGAGTACTGTCAGATAAAAAAATGCACACGTTTTCACTTTGTATATATTTCAAAAATTCAACACTACTTTCAACATTGTTCAACTTTGTTAATAACAATAAAATATTTAATTTTTCTGACATTAATAAACTAAACAGAGATATAAAAAAGTTGAACAATGTTGAAAGTAGTGTTGAATTTTTGAAATGTTGCGTTAATAAAATAAATGTTACCAAAAATGTACTTTGTATATATATATATATATATATATATATATATATATATATATATATATATATATATATGTATATAATATATAGTTCTGATTCTTAGTTATGGTTGTTTGAAACGTTGTGACATGTTACATTATTGAGCTGGTAGCTAAAAGTTAGATTTTATTTTAATTGTTGGTTTTTTTTAGATATGAAAGGTTTTAAAATTGTTGATGGTTTTTGGGGGTGTTGTTCCAGGTTCAACAATTTTTGTTGTAATTTTCCAGTTGTGTAGATTTTAGAAATGTTTTTGGGTTGAAAAGTAACACGTTACTTGTCTGGATGGTGTTGTAGTGGTCATTGCAATGTTAAGTTTGATGTCTGCGTTGCCGCCATTCTTGTTTGTGTGTGCATGTTTATTGTGTTCGTGGGTGGAGAATGAGAAAAAACAAAGAAAAAACACCAAGCGAGAGTGTAACAGGCAGAGAAAAACAGAATTAAATAAAAAAAAAATTTTTAAAAATGAATGGAAAAAGATTTTTACTAAAAAAAAGAACAAATAATGTAAAAAATAAAAATGCGATGAAAAATCAAAATCATAGAAAAAATGAAAAAAGAAAAACTATGGCAGGTAAAAAAACAAAATTAAAAAAGAACAAAAAAGGACAAAAGAAACAATGAATAACAGAAAAAACACTAATGATAAAACAGAATTAAAATTGAAAAAAAAACACGAAAAAACCAATTAATTAAAAAATCTGGTATAAATAAGAAAGCAAATAAAAAAGACGATGTAGAGCAGAAGATGCGAAAATGGCATAGTTTAAAGCAAAAAGACAGAAAAAATTATTTGAGAAAGAAAAAAAGCATCAGCGAAAAAGAGAGCAAATAATAAAAAGAAAGTGAGATAAGACTGGATGAAAGCAACATAATGAAAACGGAAGAATTAGAGTGAAAGAAAGTAGAAAGTAAGAAAAGTTTGAAAGATAGGAGATAGAAAAGTATAAGAGAGAATGAAAGCAGAAAATAAACAGAGGCAAAGAAACCAAAAATAATATGAAAAGAAAATATACAAAGAACAAAAGCAAACATACAAATCCAGGTGCCGCTGAACAATGACGTCACAAAAATATTGCCGGATGCGTGATATGATGTCACGATATATGAAACGCGTCTTCACTATTGTTTGTTTAAAATATTTAAGTCATATAATATTCAGTTCGGAAAAGTAATTCTTAAACTTTGTTTATTTGATTATTATTATACCTATCAAATCAAAATATACTAATAATTGAAATTCGCTTACATGCACAAAAAATTAAACAAAAAAGTATTATAAATATTTGATTTATTGATTCACCTACTCATTCACTCGTCTGCTCTCATATTCATTGGTGCTTCATCCAATTTCTACAGTTTGTTATTTCATAGCTGTTTATACAAAATTACAAGTTTTTCAGATATTTATTAGAACAAAATGTTATCATGGCGTTTAGTACAAATATTTTTTTCTTTTTCTAAATATTGTAATAAACAATTTTAAACTACTATTTATTGTTTGTTTAGCTTTAATTATTTTCTGCCAATTAGCGTAGTATTTTTTGGACCATGCTTACATTAAGAATTGATGATATTAAAATGTTAGCGAAATGGATTGTGATTAAAATGGCTTCTAATTTTAACAAAATAATTTCATCTCAAAGTCTTGAGCCTATTATTTAGAAAGCTGAAAATATTGCGCGGGAATTGGAAAATTGCTCATCGGAATTTTTATTTGAACTGTTTCACTCTAGGTTAAATATTTTAAGGAATAAAAAGTCTTAACTTAAATGTTTGAACATAAAACCGTTGAAATATAAAACTGAAATAATTTATACAATATGTGATATGACAAAGTTAGTTAAGATTAAAATGACAGGTGATATGTATGACAGTAATTGTAAAAATTGTTGAAATTTATTCACTAATCTTAAAAAAATCTTTCTAAAATAGTATTGTTGATATACTTTTCCAAATAAATTAAGTAGAAATAGAAACAAGGTTATCACTAATTTTTTTAGAAATTGGTCAAACGATTGGTATTATTTATTTATTTATTAACAAATGAAATAATTACATAAGAGTGCCTGAGAATTTGTTATTGAAATGTTGAAAAACTTTTAGCGATGCATTTTTTATTAATAAAGGTAACTTTTTATGAAGAAGTTTAATGGGAATAAACGTAATGGTATCAATATTGTTGTTTGTGGAAGCTCGTTGTTAATGTTAGGCTTCTATGAACTGCTGCAGTCGACAGTGGTGGGCGTGTGCTGTCACCCATGTTGTCAAATAATGCAAGAAGCGAGCCACTACATTCAGCACATAGAAATAAACTTATTTGTGGTTTATCATGGTTAACAAATGAATCATTAAAAAATTATTTTCAGATTTTTACATAAATTCCGTATCACCCACTCGCATATATTTTATTAAAACAAGATATGTCATTTATTCGGAAAGTGTTTATTTGGAATGATTGATTTTTTATGTTATTATAAAAAAATATAACTTCAATAACTTCAATTACATGAATTATAAAAAGTGATGCAAGAGAAATAATTATAGTCTTTTTATTTCAATACATTCATTTTTCGCCATTTTAAATATTGATACAATTTCTGCCTATTTTCTGCTCGCGAGTGCACACATAATGCGTGTGGTGCATCGTGTGGTGTGGATTGCATGACCTTTTTCAGATATTATTTATTAACAGTTCTTGTTAGCAGTCTGGACGGGATCATTCAAAGTTTGTTTGGCAGGATCGACGCCGACCAACATGCGCTTCCATTAACAATGAGTGTATGTGTTATAGATAATATATATATATATATATATATATATATATATATATATATATATATATATTTGGTTTAGACTATCATAAATTATCATAAATACAATTATTTATAAAGATCACTGCGTTTTCGGCCTTATTCAACTTGTAGTTGAGTTTCTCAATTTTTCTAACGAGACTTTTCATCATCTTAATTAAGCTTTTGCAAATTATTTGTAATTAAATCCTCGATCATTGCTGTGCAGTATCATAATTCTTTTCAATTCCACATCACGTTTTTCGGTTGATGATGAGTGAGTGAAGACGGTTGCTATATATATATAGGATGATGATTAGCTATTTAGTCGAAGTCGACTTTCGGCCACTTTATGGATCTGTCTTCTCCATGCGTTCCTGTTCTCGACGATTATTTTAAGTAAGGTTAATCATGTTTTCGGCATTATTCAACTTGTAGTTGAGTTTCTTAATTTTTCTAACGAGACTTTTATCATCTTGCCAAGATGATAAAAAGTTGAGTTTCTTAATTTTTCTAAGGAGACTTTTATCATCTTGCCAAGATGATAAAAAGTTTCGTTAGAAAAATTGAGAAACTCAACTACAAGTTGAATAATGCCGAAAATGCTGTGATCTTTATAAATAATTGTATATATATATATATATATATATATATTTATATTTATATGAGATCGTCATTCTGAGATCGTCATTAAAATCTCAGAACTTAAAATAATCGTCGAGAACAG
>NW_008704704.1:794158-807802 GCF_000326865.2 Helobdella robusta | reverse complement strand
CATGGAGAAGACAGATCCATAAAGTGGCCGAAAGTCGACTTCGACTAAATAGCTAATCATCATCCTATATATATATAGCAACCGTCTTCACTCACTCATCATCAACCGAAAAACGTGATGTGGAATTGAAAAGAATTATGATACTGCACAGCAATGATCGAGGATTTAATTACAAATAATTTGCAAAAGCTTAACAGCTCACAACATAATAATCCAAACACTGATATCATTTTCTATTAAAGCAATCATATGAACACTTACTAAAAACGGTCAATTCCTTCTTAAAACAAATCATTTTTAAAAATGTTAAACCTACTAACCCTTCAGACAAAATAAATTACGAATTTATTTGGATTGCAACGGCATCAAACAAATCTTGCCATGAACAACAACTGCACTCCTCAGCTTGGTTCAGCTTCAAAACGTAGCCACCTGATATATGAATTCACATGTCCTCACGGCGGCTCTGCACACATTAGAATATTTCATATATCTGAGTAACTACAACATCGCTAACCAGACGTCTGACTATGCACAAAAGGGAAGGTTAAAAACACACCTAAAACGCACATTTAATATTGAAACTACAGGAGAATTCCTGGACAGCAACACCAAAATAATATACTGCAATTCTAGCCATTTCCATCTGAAATTAGCCGAAGCCATTCCCGCCGACATAAAACAACCATTGATAAACAAACTACAAAAGATTTCAACAACACACCCGACGAGAAGAAAAATGATGAATATATATAACAACACCAATGGTACCGATGAAAGTAACATCGACCAAAGAGCTATCAAAAAGTGAATAAATGATATCAATAAAATTAGCACAATAAAACATAACACCAAGTAATTATCACAATAAAACAGCACTAAAGCAATAAAACATAACACTAAAGCAATAAAACATAACACCAAAGCAATTAGCCAGTACAAAGAAACCATATCAATTAGTAATGAAGACAGTAAAATTAACACAGTCACTGATAACAATAAATGCAAATCACAGGAACAAAAGGCCTGAGTTATACAAATTCCCTATATAAACCTCAACAAGTACTGGGTTATACAAATTCTCTATATAAATTCTATAAACTATATAAATTCTCTATAACAAACAAGATGATTGAAAAATTGAAATAGGTTCTATACACTCGAGAATGAATTGGAAATCTGTATATTATTCTAGCGTTAATAAAATATATAATGACGACAAGAATTTGGTTTGAAATGTTGAAAAGTGTAATAAAAAACTATCCAACGCTAGAAATTCGATTATATATATATATATGCAATTATTTATGACAATCACAGCATGTTCGGCGTTAGTTAACTTCCAATTTAACTTCTCGATTTTTTTAACGGTTGATCGTAAAGCATTTTCAAGTTTCTTTAGTTCAAAACCAAAATTTTTGTTTATTTTATGCATAATGGAACAGAAAAGCTTTATTCGGTATCCGCCACTGGTGATGAATATTTGATAATAATTATTCATTGCTAGATTTTAGTTTGTTAGTGGCTACTTATCATGCAGTTTGATGAATTTGTTGTTTTCCCGATTTAAACTTAAACTTTCGTTTGATTCACATGGCGACAAGTCAATCTTCAAATACAGTTTGATTGCTGTGATTAACATTACAGATATAATAAATGAATGATAAACAACAACTTAAATAAATAATTAAACAAACAAATAAATTTCTAAATAAATAAATAATCGAATAGATGAATAAATTAAGACTTTTCAACACGCAGTATACAAAACACCAATTAAAGTCACTGCTCGGCACAATATATTACCGACACCAATCATTAATTTTAAACACTTGTTAGCGTTATGTGATTGATGACCATTTTGTATCGTCACATATCTCATTTCCATTCTACAGACTCGCTTCATTGAACATTCTCCTTCGTTAACATTTGTCTAATTTTATATATTTATATTTTAAGGCTTCACATCGAAATGTTTTTGTTTTTTTGCCAGAGGGATGCTTTGGAACTTAAACCCCCGCAATAAACAATGTTGATAGAATTTAGGCTAAACTGAACAAAATCTTTATATAATGTTGTAAAAATTTAGACTAAAGACTGTTTTAATTTCCCACAAAACCAGCATTAAGTTCAATTATGTTGAAAACTACTGATTTTAATAGATAAATACTCTAAATATGTGTCCTAAAAGTTCAAGCAATGTTTGAAATTACGCTTAATAGTGCCGACAGAACTTCTGCTTGTTGGCGCTAATGTTATGCATCGCCTTCTTCAGCTTCCCAATCGTAAATGGGAAACAATCAAATAATTTTAAAACAACATCAATTATAATTTATACAAAACATATTAATTTACATCTAATTCTATAACCATGTTTAATTATATTTTTGTTTTTTATATTTATATATATATATCTTTTTATTTATTTGGTTACTTTTACATGACAGATTTTTTATTTGTTTATTTAAAGATCAAAATTAATTACAAAAAATTATGAATTAATAAACAGATATGCACACATCCAAATATATCTCATTGTAAATTTTCTTTGTTTTTATTCGTTATAAAAAAATTTATTCATTAAATTATTGAATAGCTAATTAATTTTCCTGCGTGATGGCCTAGGGGTTAAGGTCGCCTGGTGCTGTTACGCAATAACCGGGTTCAAATATGACAAAAAGATCCCCACCTATAAAATGCTTCGTGTGTTATGCGTCGTTAACATGTATTTACTTATTTACGATGTTTATGGCGTGTTGTTGAATCCTCTGAACTTCGGAAGAGTGTAATTGACCTTTTTAAACCTTTACCTGACTAAACATTAACGTTTTATTTTATTCATCATTATTTATTTCAAGAATATACAGCAGTTCATTGACTTATTATTTTAATAAGTGTTCATCTATTCATTAATTTTTAATTTGTGTGCTATTTGTGTAAGCAGTAGTTTACCACAATTTCGCAAGAGGCAGATTAACATTTTTGAGAGCGTTGTAGTTGTCACACCAATGTATAATACGTATGTATGATTCCCCTTGTATAATTGCTTTTCTATTCTTGGATTTGTTCATTTTTTCAATTTTTAATATTTGTATTTTTATTTGTTCAATCATGTATACATTCACTCTTGCTAGTGTTTTTAAAGCTTTTTTCTTTTACCTTTCCTCTTCCATTTTTTGTTTCCCTTTTCCCCTACCTCACCCCCTCTTCACCTTTTCCTCAGCTACAATTTTTTCTAATTTTTCTATCCCCTCAATTACTTCTCTCTCTCTCTTTTTCCATACCTTCAGCTTCTTCTTTTTCCATCCTTTTTCATCTTTTCAACTACTCCTCTTCCACCCTCCATGCATTTCTTCCTCCCTCCTTTTCCACCCCCTCAACTTGTCTTTTCTCTCCTCTTCCATCTCCTCAACAACTTCTTTCTCCAAACTCTCCAACCTCCACTTCTCCAACCTCCTCCGCCGCCTCCATTGACATAATGGCCTCTCATTTAGATTCAGAACACATAGGAGCATAAATAAACTTGACGGTTTGCGCAGACGAGATTTCCATAAACTCCCGCGTCATCATCGTGATCACACACGCCATCATCATCATCATCGTTGTCGCCACTAGCATATTCACCATCCTAATTATCATAATCTTCATGGACATCCTAATAACTATCATTATCATGATCACATCAGCGCCATCATCACAATCATCACCTCCACCATCGTTAAATTCATTGTTATCAGGTTGCAAGAGATATCAGCAAAAACATCATTAATAATTCTCCCTTCTACGACTCATTAATACATAGATCATATTGTTATCATCACAACATCATCGTCATCGTCACTGCTGTCATATCATATTTTATAGTTTTTTATTGCATAAATAAGAAACATATTTTAGGAGCTCCATATGCAATCATTTTTATATTTTGCACATTGACTGTTTAGATTTTGTACGTAGGTTGTTTATGATTTGTGTAATTTATTGTTTATTATTTGTGCACTGATTTTTATATGTTCTGTACCCCGATTGTTTTATATTTTGTTCACTGATAGTTTATTATTTTGTAATTTTGTACACCTTTATATTTTGTTCCGCATTTATTTATACTTTGTGCATTATTGTTACTGTTTAGAGCACTGTTTATTTATATTTTGTACATTTGCCAAATTTTTGTAAGCTATTCTTTTTATATTCTGTGCACTATTAAAACTTTTTACACAATTTGTTCATAGTTTGCACAATAATTTTTAAATATTGTACGTTATATGTTCATATTTTAATACTAACTAATAAATTTGCTAAAGAACTTTGCTTTGTTTAAAGAAACCAAACCTGCAACGAAGATGATTTATGAAAAATGGCCTTATCTTTATGATGAATTCGGATAACAAGTTTTATTAAATTTTGTTGATAAATTTGAATAAATTCTATTTTCAACAAATTGAACAATTTCCAGAAAATTCTATGAAGGTAAATTGAAACTAACTTTATATATATATATATATATATATATATATATATATATATATATATATATATATATATATATATATATATGTTGGTAATAGACCATAATTTTTACAATATTCTATAAATTCTACCGAATGTTTGGTGAAAAATTTTAAAAGTTAATTTTTACAACGTCAAAGTTAATCTTGACAAAGTCAATATTTCCCTATATATACAACAAGGAGCACTGACGATGATTCATTCGGAATCGAAATATGGCCTTATTTGCAGCATGAATTCGAAAAATAAGTTTATTTTGAATTTTAATAAACTAAACCAAAAAACTTTAGTGAGAAAAATCGAAAAAACGAACTACAAACATATTAACGCCAAACATTCGGTAGAATTTATAGAATATTGTAAAATATGTATATATATATATATATATATTATATATATATATCTATTGTACATATTGTATGAATATACATAGTATTATATGAATTCTACAGAATTGTTGGCATTAATCAATTTGAAGTTTGTCATATATATATATATATATATATATATATATATATATATATATATATATATATATATATATATATATATATATATGTCATATATATATATATATATATATGTCATATATATATATATGTCATATATATATATATATATATGTCATATATATATATATATCATATATATATATATTAACAAAAAAAGAGGGGATATGGAGGACAGAAAACAGAAAAAAGAGGGGAAATGGAGGAGAGAAGGAAAAAAATAGAGAAAAAAAAAGAAGCGAGAGAGAAAATGGGAGATATTTTTATTCTTAAGAAGTGCTCTACAAATTATATATATGATATCATTCATTTATTATTGATGCGATGTCAGCGTTAATTAAGACTTTTTATCGTTTCGGCTCTATTATATCATGCAACCGTTCTAAAAATAATTTTAGTCAAAATATATAACTACTCTTGGAAATGTAATTGTTATTTGAAAAATCCATACAAGCTTCACAGGTAAAAGAAATAAACAGCCTTGTAGTAAAAATTTGTGTGTAGAAATCTTTTCAAAACTACAAAATTTCTAAATACAGCCAAATATTTAGTGAAAAATTCTGAAGTGTGTTCAGAATTGAAGCTTAATGTTGTTTGTGAAAATTAATAATTTTAAACATTCAAATTTGTTCTCAAATTTTATCACAGTTTTTTTACTATCTGATGAAATTAAGTTAAGCAAACCGGACACTACAAATAATTCTTAATCAAGCAGTGTAATTACTTCAGCCTTGCAGAAATGAACACAACCGTACATTTTTCAACTGACAGCAACATAATAATTATTTCCGTTCCAATTCGTAAAAAGTTTGTTCTAATAATTCTGAATGTATATGCTTCAAACATTTTTTTATTGACCGAACTTTCATATAATTTTCACCCCAACAATTAAAGTGGAATGAATTATTTATTTGCAAATTTCTTGGTTGCGTAGTCACGATGTGTCAACAAACTATGCCAAAATTATATGCATACACACTATTCAGTCGGACCTCCGAATAACGAATTTGATGGTTCCAAGAAAAAAATTTGTTATATAAAAATTTGGTTATATTGCTTAAAAGTGCTTATATTCTATATATTTATGAAAAACAACATTTTAATCATTTATTTTGATAAGGTAATAATATATGGTATAATTGAAAAAATAAAATTTTAAAAGTGAATTTAATTGAAATTAACCATAGTAGAATTTACAAAATTACTAGAAACCATAAATATGGTTCTAAGATTTAAGGAGTACAAAACATCGCTTATATCAATTCTTAGAATGTTGCTGGTTGGATAATTTTTTACTTTTATAAATTTTGTTCGTAATAGAAAAATTATTTTTGCTCTATAAAAGTTAAATATGTAAAATTTCAAGGGACATGAAATAATTCGTTTTATAGAAATTTTCGTTGTAAGACTCAATGTATTTTGGCATCCCAACATCCTTCCGGTTTTGTCATAGTTAGATTTGTACATGTATTAATATGTAATGATAATAAAATGTTCTACCTGTTTAATGTATACGGTGTCTGACTTTTGGAAACATTAAATAACTTGTTAGTTAGATAGTTAGCTTCATCTTCACATCACTCTTTGCAATTAGTTTATAATTCTGTTTGATTTTTATTGCACCGATTGACCGACAATTCATTTCTGCTTCTGCACACGTGTTTTATATATATATATATATATATATATATATATATATATACAATTATTTAAAAGGATCACTGCGTTTTCGGCATTATTCAACTTGTAGTGTAGTTATATAATATTGTTCCGTCTTTGTTTTCACAGCTGTGATAAAAGTCTTGTTAGAAAAATTGAGAAACTCAACTACAAGTTGTGATCTTTATAAATAATTGTGATCTTCATAAATAATTGTATTTATGATAGTCTAAACCCAATATATATATATATATATATATATATATATATATATATATATATATATATATATATATATATATATATAATATATATATATATATATAGTTTAAATTAAGAACAACAAAAACAGTTGTTTTTTGCTGATGATGCAGCTCTGGTTGCCGAAACTCAGCATTATCTACAGGCTCAGCAAACTCAGTTTACTGAATCTTGCAAGACGTTTGGACTTACCGTTCTACTTTTAAACGTTGACAACTATGAACCCGATGTCGTCAACTAATTTGTGTATTTAGAATCCGCTATTTCAGATGACCAAAACATGGATAGAAAGTGGAAAGTGTATGAGAAGGGTTTCAGCTGTTCTTAGCAAGCTTAGCACACGCGTGTGGAAAAACCTTAAGCATTTAAAAAAAATAAGGATCTAGTTTATAAAGCCACTTTTCTCAGCACACTTCTATATAGCTACAAAACTTGGACAACAGATATAATACGAGCAGAAAGACTTGAAAGTTTTCATTCAAGAAGCTTACGTTTTACATCACATTCTCCGGGTGGAACTGGCACCCGACACCAACGTTTGTGCTGGTCTTTCTAGTATATACACACTGGTAAAAAAGCGCTGAGTCCAATGACATGTTTGGCGCATGGAAGACAATACTTCACGGAGAGCTGTGCCGGCAGACCGCAACTAAGATTTAAAGATGTGCGGAAACAAAACATGAAAACTGTAGACACGAATTCTTGGGAACGCTTAGCTTAATTTTTTCCAATGAGAAGAGAACTCTTACACAGAACAATTAATTAACTCTTAACAATTTTTTACACAGAAGCGGTGAAAAACACATCAGCAACAAAGCCATAACCAAAAAATCCAAAAGAAAGGAAAAATTAAATTTATCAGCATTGAAAGCTCCCAACGACTTTTTCAGATGCATCCTATGTGGACGTTTCCGCTGTTCCAGGATAGGTCTTCATGAGATGATAAACGATAGTCGCCTTACAACCTATCGGACTTATTATATAGTTATGTGTGTGTTTCTATCTATGTGTGTGTTTTGTTCTTCTTATTCAGTTAAATTTGTGTTTTTCAAATGCAGAGTGTAGTATTTTCGAGTTGCAGTGCTGTTTATTTTATCAACAGCAATCAACAAACACGCAATTTGAATTTTTTTGTAGCACTATCATCTTTTAATATGCTGAGGTTAAAAAATTATTAAAATGAAAAAATAATTAAAACTATAAAAAAAATGAAAACTATCAATTAGAAGTTTTGCTGCAAACGGACTGAGATATTTTCAATTAATTGCATTATAGTCACTTTGACGTGCAAATGTGACAAAAAACAATGAAAAATTCTAACAATTTTTTCGTATTATAAAAATTCGTTTTTTATTCATTATATGTATATGAAACTTTTCAAGAATTAGGGCATTTAACAACTGGAGGACGTGTGAGTAATATTTACAAGTATAATTTTGAAAAGTTGTTAACTACTAAGCAGTGCTCAAGAAATAGTTAATAACTATTCTTTTTGATAATAGTTTGTTTTACAAGTAGTTAAGTACACTGCTTGCATGTTTGTATAAAAATGTTAAAATAATCGATATCGACATGAATCTGACGGGCATCAACACGTGCGAGGTAGGTGATGATTTCCACAAGTTAAGTTTTTTATTGATAATGATATTGATTAAAATGAAAATGTAGATAAGACGTTTATGAAACAGTTAAAAATTTCGCCAATTTAAAAAACAAAAGTTAGAAAGTCTAAGTACAAATTTTAACTGTGTACAATTTAAAAAACTTTCAGCACATCGGAATCATTCATATTGTTGTTTGGCATTATTTTTTACGTCGGTTTTCAATTTTTACATAAGTTTGTTCATGAATGTTTAGTCCTAAAATTAATTGAAGTACTGAAAATGATTTCTTATACTAAAAGATTTCATTTTCTGTGGATTGTAAAATTAGTTTTTTGAAACCTCGCATAAATCTCACACTCGAGGTGTACTCTACTGATATTACACATCTTACGTGGTGAGTTGATTACCTATTATTAAAAATTTATAAAAGTATTTTCAAAAACGCACTCGAAAACAACATAAAAAAAATGTTACCAAACAAACAACTGATATTAGAAAGAAAATAATCATTCAAAATATTTTCAAACATTTTCGTTATCATTCTTATCAACAGAATAAATAAGTAGTTGCTGGTTTTTCGTCACGCTGATTGTTGTTGAAACGACCGCCCGCTTGTCCGTACATGCGCTGTCCAAAAATTCTTGTTGATCATAATACCTATAATACCTGAATATTTAATAAACTTTTAGCCATCTATCCTTTTTAGTTAGTTAAAGGCTTAACATTAGCTGGATTGTTGCTGCTACCAAACTTCCAATTCCTGATGTGGACAAACTCATTAAGTTACATTCTTTATGTTACCTATAATACGTACAATATGGTGTGTTTCTGACTGTTGGAAGTTTGCCATATAAAACTATATAAAGAGTTTGGAATTGGGCGCTTTTAAATGCCATTGGGTAACCCTTTTTGTTAAATTACACAAATACCACAATCAGCAGCCACAAAATAACAAACTAAAACATCAATTAAGTTGGTGATAAAATGTGATGGTTACAATAATGATGGGGGAAGAACTAAGCAGTAATGGTAAGAAGAAAATACACGTTGCGACAAGTTCAATAGCAAAACTGTCATCGTTGAATAGTCATTAAAAATTATTTATTGCTTTGCAAAGAATCTATTGTCTCCCTGTGAAAGCGTACATCCAACACAATGCGTTAAATGTATTTTATTGTACGTTCATTCATGTGATATAATGTATGTATGTGTTGTGTGCCGTGCTGCAGTGTCCATGTATTTGCGAATATGTATGCACTTGTTCGTTATTCGAGCGTTTGTTCATTCACTTTTTTTATATCGTGTCGGTCAATCATCTTTTTTTGTTTATTTATTAATTTAGACAATCCATTTGTTATTTTTTACTTCTCGTTATCGTTTATTCATTTCTCGTTTTCAAAATTTCATTTGATTATCACAAAAATCAAAATTGCAAAAACAATGAATTGTTATCCACCTATCCCCCGATTTACACGGCACTGATTTTACACGTTTTCACTTTTACACGGTTTTCCAAATAAGTTTTTTGTTTTTATCGTACTCTACTAAATGCTGCCGTGATTGAACACGTGTTTGCTTGGCTTAATATGAAGAAGTTTACAAAGATCTTACAAAAAATTCGAAGCAATTGTTAATAACCGATTTTATTACCATCTCTCATAATGTAAATATTTCTGCTTCAAACATCGAATCGGCACAAATAACTTCGAGTGATGAAAGTGAATTTGAACCTTCGATACCGAAAAAAGAATGAGAATAATTTCTGACAGTGATGAATGATAATAAAACACCTTTGGTTTTATTTTTTGTTCATCTGTTTAATACTTTAATGTATTGTAATTAAATAAAAAAAACAGTGTTTCCGTAATATATTACATATTTTAACCTGTCAGTGCAATTTATTTTTATTTCTGTGTAAACCTGAAAATATTGAAAAAAAATCACAACAGTTAAATAGCAAAATTTAACTGTGTAAACCTGAAAATATTGAAAAAAAATCACAACAGTTAAATAGCAAAATTATGCATTTTCTGCACTTGTTTAATCATCCAAAATTATGCATTTTCTTTTCGATTTGCACGGTTTTAACTTGAAAATTTTTAATTTTCGATTTACACGTTTTTCTCAGGAACGTATCTACCGTGTAAATCAGAGGATAGGTGTATAAGTTTGTGCTGTAGATTCATTCAACAAATTTGCTTTTGTTCAAAGGCAAAATGATAACGTCTATAAGTCTGAAACACTACCACGCATTTTTCATCGATGGGTTTCAAAAAAATTATGAATGTTTGACTGTATAATACATATGAGTATATACAAATTATTGAATTATGACATAAAAATTTATTCGGTTGAAATTGAACTGTATCTCTGCGTATATTACGTCCTGTTATAATTATACAAATAAAAAGAACTGATTATCAATCGAGGACCATTTTTTCAACTCTTGTTTTTCATAAATGTTATTGCTGCTTATATTGCAATTTGACCTGTACGGTTTTACAAAAATAAGCGTAACTCTAAATCTATAATTTTAGGTTACATAAAAACTTAATCGGCGTTCGGTCCAAGATCGTTTATTACAAACAACGCTCTTGCTTGTCTGTATGCAATACTGTAGAAACATCTCTGTACGGGAATGCTTTAATACGGACGCAGCGTTGTACCTTTGTACAGATGTGTTTTGTTTTGGCATGTGCGCGTGTTAGCGTAGCACTTGTTTAATCATCCGAAAAAAACATTTTCTCCAATGTGCAAACCGGCCGTTAACAACGAGCTGTGTGTATTGAGTCATGAATTGGAATAGGCGCGTGCGTTACAGAAATGAATATATCTATGTGATGTGAGCACATTGTCTTTAATGACGATATATGCACGTATAAAAAACTGTGTATGCGCTGAGCTAGGTAGATAAGTAGGTAGTTAAATTGTTTAGGAAGACCTAATTTTTTAGAGTCCCAGTTTCCTCTAAAAAATTTTGAAAAGCACGTAAAACTTTCAAATGAAAGAGTCAGTTGCTGGATAAAAATAAATTTTACCAACAACTTTTTTAAAAACAATTGATTAATTACAATCATCAACATAATTTTTCTACACACACACACACACATATATATATATTTATATAAAGAGAGAAAGTGTCGTACGGTGCTAAAGAAGCTGATAAAATTGCAAAAGCTCACTATTCATGACAAAAAAGACTGTATTCGAAGAATCTTATTCTCGCTAATACATTTTGACCAAAAATATTATGGGTGTCAGTCAACTAACTATTTGGAAAACATTCGGCTGATGATTTTTTATTTAACTCAACAGACTTCACCTCGACACACTTTGCATCGTTCTTTAAAGACAAAATAGAAAAGGTTAGTGAACATACTAGTTCTGTTACCAGACTTACATTTTTTCACTGTGAATCAGGTCTTGAAAAGTTTTACAAGTTTTTTTTTATGCTCAAATGATGATGTTAAAAAATTGTTGTTGGATCACCGACCAAATTTTTTTCACACGACCTTGTTCTAACAAGAATTTTTAAGCTGTATTTTGACCTATTCATACCATTTCTGACATTTTTTATTAATTTGTGTTTGAGCACTGGTCGTTTTTCTAAGCTATTAAAGCATGCCGTTATAATTCCGTTGTTGAAAAACCATTCCTTTACAGAGATGATATCATTAATTATCGTCCAATTTCTAATCTCCGGTTTTTATCAAAAGTTAATGATAATGTTGTCTCCAAGCAATTTTTGAATCATTTAGTTAAATTCGATTTATTGCTTTTTCGTCAGTCTGGATACAGACAAAATCATTCTACCTAGACTGCTATGATTCACGTGACATCTAAACTATTTGCATCTATGGATGCTAAAAGCGTCTCACTTTTGGCGCTATTGGATATGAGCTTGAGCACAGTCTTTGATTGCGTCGATCAGTTTATGCTGATTGAAAAGTTAAAACATCGTTTTCGTTTTCCTGGGGTGGTTACAACGTGGTTTGAATCGTATTTGCTTGGCGGAGCACAACAGATTTCCTTCAAAGGTACATTGTCTGATGTTGAGGTGGTTTCATCTGGAGTTCTTCAAGGTTTTGTTTTAGAACCTCTGTTGTTTTTGCTCTACACAGCTAATATAATCAATATCATCGAAAAATTTGAATTTAAATACCACGCTTTTGCTGACGATGTTCAATTCATTGCTCCCATTTGTAGTAAAACAGTGACATATGATAATTTATTTTACAAATTTGTCTGCTATGTTACAGATTTAAATAAATGGATGATAAACAACAGATTAAGTTAAACGAGAATAAAACTCACAGCTTCTGCTTGTCGGAACCTGGCAACAAATACAAATGATTTATGTCAATTCTATTGACATAATTGGAGCAATTATCGAGTTTTGTTCATCTGTCAATAATCTGGGAATCACGTTTGATCAAAATATGTTTATGGATCATTATGTCAAAAAGTTGAACATGGAATGTTCGTTTCAATTATGAAGGCTCAGACAGATCAGAAATTCGCTTGATGAGGATATATTAAAATGTCTAGTTCATGCGTTTATTCATTTTAAGCTAGACTACTGTAATAGTGTTTTCTGTGAAACTTACAACAAATTATAAGCCAACTACAGTAAATTCCATTAATTAGTCATAGTCAATTGAATTTGCATTGGCTGACTGTTAGGCAAAGAATAAAATTCTACGTTTTTCAACTTAGTCCTCATTCACTTTCATCTCCACATGGCCGAACCATCTCAGTTTAAATACAAACATATTAACATTTGACAACTCATCTATTCCTAAGCCTTTCTTCATTACCTCATTACTTAAACCATTAATCAAGGATACTCCCATTATTCTTCTCAGCATCTGCCTAATTCTTTTTTCTCCAGCCTTTTTAAAGTTTCAGAAGTCATAGCCCAATTTTTGCACCCATACGACAGGCAGCTTTTTACACATGCTTTGTACACTTTACCCTTCCAACCCATAGTTAAACTCTTAGAACACAGCCTTCAAGTCATTTTTCTGAATAATATATATATATATATATATATATATATATATATATATATATATATATATATATATATATATTATATATAT
>NW_008704704.1:789158-791658 GCF_000326865.2 Helobdella robusta | reverse complement strand
CTCCCATCCATTCAAATACATCATGCAGTCTTCATGCAGGTATGCAATTGTTTAATTATTGCTTCCTATGCAGGGTCTCCGTGTGCTGCCAAATACCGAACACACACACACACACACAC
Source organism: Helobdella robusta (assembly GCF_000326865.2). NCBI lineage: Eukaryota > Metazoa > Annelida > Clitellata > Rhynchobdellida > Glossiphoniidae > Helobdella > Helobdella robusta. Next base: position 791,539 of record NW_008704704.1, on the reverse strand, counting down.
ATACACACACACAGACACACATACACGCACACACAGATATATATATATATATATATACAAATATGATAATATTACTATGTTAAATGTTCGTCTCTGTTGTTGTCCTTCTTGTCTTGATTCATTGCTTTTTTTTACTATTTTTGTTCTAATTGTTTTACGCAACCAGAAATATCAATAATCAACAGGTGTGCTCTTTTGTTTAGTTGTACCTCGTTATTTTGTTTTTGTGTGTTGTTATTGTCGATGTTGTTTTTGTGCGTTGTTTTTAATGTTGAAGTGTGCTGCTGTTGTGTGTCGTTAATGTGCTGAATTGTTTTTATGCTGTTACTTGAATTGTTTTTATTTTAACATATGCAGTTGAATCCATGTTGTGTAGCGGTTGTTATGAGGCGGTGTATATTTTTTGTGGGATTTTGTTATCCCATAGTTAGTTCATAGTTGACTTTCATGTTGGTTTTCAGTTATTATTTATTTTTTGACGTGTTTCTGCTTACTTGTTTGTTTGTTTTGTTACTGATGTCGTTGCTGTGTAGTTTGTGGAGCCATGCACGTTCTTGGTGCTGACATTTTATTGAGTGTTCATTCACTTTGTTATTGCCATTTGCTGGAAAACAAATTGTAAACTGAACTCGTTAAAATCAAAGATCATATATTATAACATATTGAATATTATTTATTACTTTCATAGAAAAAAATCCTATCGAAGCGTAATTAATTATAAATATGAGAGGATTGATAGATTGTGACGTTGTACTGCGTTATTTTGGGACAGTTGTCTTTTTTATGAATTTTTGTTAACTCTAGAGTGTTCAAAAGTGTGTTATTTGTTAGAAAATTGTTCAATAAATTTCCGTTTCACTTAAATAATATTATTAGCTCTATAAATGTTTACCATATTTATCAAGCACCTTTCAATTTAGACCAATAGCATTTTTAATCTACACAAGTTTTTAATTAAATAAAAAATTTTTAGCTTTTTAAAAATGTCAAAAACAAGTTCATTAAATTTGCATGATTAATGCAACGAGTAGATCGATGTATTGAGCATTGCATGCAGGCAGGCATCCAGTGGAATTCAATCATCTCAACAGACGCACAATAAACCTACATTCACCTGGATGCATTTGCATAAAGAACGTTGTCAGATTGATTCATTTGTTTGATTCGTTTGTTCAAATATTTATCATCCACTCTGCTACGCGAAATTTTATTTGTTAATTTTAATCATTTCAAAAACAATGAGAATAACTTTATTATTAAAAGTGCAGTGCCTTATATAAAAAATTTTAATTCTGTAAGAAACTTGTCATAATATTTGATCTATAAATTTTTGAGCAACAAACGACCTCATGACTCTGACGACTCAGTTAAGAAGAATAAAGAACGTTGAGGCAGAGTTGATGTATTGAGCAAGCAACGTGACGACAATGACAACGCTGAATATGGATGCAAAGGATGTGACGAGTTCAGTGTTGGCTGGCTAATTGCTTGTAATGAACAATAAATCATTCAGCCGTTATTGCAATATTTCATTAGACTTAAATTTATTTTTATCATTTACTGTCGCGTCTGAAACACTTAAATTAAAATTTAATTATAATATTTTATTGAAAAAATTTAAATATTCAAACAAATGCTTTAAAATTTTATTTTTTATTTCTTCTAATGTTTATTAAACACCAATGGAAAAGAATGTATCATTTGAAACACTAGAGACTGGAGCTACCCTACCTCTCTCTCTTCTCCTTATATGAGCCCAAGGTTGGCAGTGACGTGACGTATTCATCATACTGTACGCAGGGAACCATTCGCTGGTGCGGACGAATATTGATTGCCGATTACGTTAAACTTTACGTGCAAGTTAAAATTTTTTCATAAAATTCCTTGGTCCCCTTGCTGACTCTAAAAACATGCAAAATTATGAATGGATGACAACCCGATGTGACTGTTCATTACGCAATGACCAAAAAAAATAAACAAAATATTTTTTCACTTTCGGACTAAATCTGAGCTTCCTGGTCATTCCATTTCTTTAAACTTCGAAGATTCATTTACTGTTCATCCTTATTTAAAAATTTTGTTAACGTACATCAATAATATTCTCGCTAATAAACAAATGGCTTACCCTCTTTAACGAACAATAATTGATTGATTATTAAGTTTGAAAAACGTCAAAAGGTGTTGCCGCGTGAAGCATTTTTAATAATAATTATAAAATTGAATGCATAAATATGTAAAAAAATTTTCCAGTGTGTTCAAGATTATAACCGTGTTTTACTGGTTACGTAAATATCTGCAAAGTCCTATGAATCGCCCCCATAAATCTGGCTTTACGCATCCTTCTGTTTTTGTTTGTTGTTGTGTAATGTGGCTGGCCNGGG
>NW_008704704.1:767111-789108 GCF_000326865.2 Helobdella robusta | reverse complement strand
TTATGAAAAAATTGAATAATGTTAAATTAACTTTTTATCATTAAAGTTCAATAAACTCAGTAAATTTCCTAAGGTCATGTTAAGTGATTTGATTCGACATTTCGACACAAACTTATGTCATCATCAGGCACGTTATCAGTCATAGTACGATAACACCATCCTTCACTACTAATTAAAAGGAGCATAATTATTTTTAGTGAGAACGCTTTTGAGATGTTTTATTTAAAACGTTATGAAACTATCGTAACAAATAAATAAATTATATCTATCTGCATTTTCAGCTTTAATCATTTTCAGTTTTTCTATATTTCGTACCGTATTTTTAGCATTGATTTTTGACCTATTTATATAAAAAAAGGTGTGTAACTACTCTTCTATTCATTTTTTTTTCATACAGAAAATGCTTATTTTCGGAGATGCTTTACACGTTTTAATTGGAATATGTTGTCAAATATTTGTTGTTTCTTATATCCTACCTATATCTGCGCATTCCTAAATTATGGCTCCAAAGGAAATTGGAACGAGGTTTTAACTGAAGCAAATTTGAAATTTTTCGTCCATTTAGTGTTTAGTAATTTTACAATATCAACCTTATGTATATATATATATAAATATATATATATATATATATATATATATATTATATCCACATGTTATTTAAATCAAATTATATGCCTCCGTACAGACAAACACGTGACTCATGAATATTAATAAGGTTGGCTCGAGAGGTTGCGTCGATACTATGACGAGAAATTTTTTTTTTACATACAATCTAACAGTGAAATTCACGTTCGCTTTACTATCTCCTCATTGAAAAGTTCAGATACCGAAAAGGTAGCGACGCTAGAACATTTTATAAATAATACAAATAAGTGCGTGCGTGTATTAATTCAGTTGCAGGACGCCATGACTGGCTGAGTGGTGTTCGCTTGTTAATACAAAAATACGATTGGATCGTGAAATAAATTATTTAATTTAATAAAGTGTTTTTTCTTTGAATCGTTTGCTGTAGTCAAGCTTAAAGTTTAGCACAGATGTCAATAGGGTCTTTATTAACTTTTTAATGAACAGATGACTTCAGACGACTGGAATTGAAAAAAAAATACATTTAGATTATCGTATTTTTGCAAACCAACTCTAATGCTATTGTTTTTCCAGTCAATCAAATGTCAACTCGATTATGTATATGCATAATGCATATATATATATATATATATATATATATGTATGTATGTATGTATATATATATATATATATATATTGCAAGCAAACGTACGTTCACGTGTGCTGATCAGTGTAGTGGCAATGTGCGACAATGCTGATGTCATTGTGTGCACAAAGAAAAAGGCGGAGTCTCATTCTTTCACAATGTCGTCCTCCACGTGATGTTGTTCTGCGTGATTGTCGTGAAGCAGACGTTTGTAATCATGTTTACCGCTCTGTGTGTTTGCGCGGTTTAGCATTCTGTTTCATCGGCTGCTCAGCACCAAAATGCAGGGTTAACATATATTTGTTAGATCTGTTTTAGACAGGGCTAGAACCAAATTTTCACACCATTCAGAAGTTCTAAAAAAAATATTGTACATAAAACTTGTATCAATACATAATTTTTAATGTTATTTGTTTATTTATTTTTTTCTTTTTATATATTCAAAGAAAAGTATTAAAAATAGATGTGATGCGAAGTTATGCGACCTACGAGTCTGACACAACAACAACAACAACAAACTGACTGCATAATAAACAACAACGTGCTACAACAAAACAAACAGCAACGACAAACTGGCTGCATAATAAACAACAACATACTACAATAACAACATTCAACATAATACAATAACAAACTCGCTGCACAATGAAACCGAAAACAAAAACGGTTGAAAAGTCTACCGGTGAACAAATTACATTTCAATTGACTGCTTTTTGGTTTCGTTGTTAATCAAAAGCAAAAACTCAGACGAGTAGAAACATTTAAGATGATGAAAACCGACAGAAAATAATTAAATTAATTTTACGGCTACGAACGAAACTGCAGTATTGAAAGATGCAACAATCGTGTTTGGCGGCGAAACAGACGTAACAATATATCTCTTGCTGACATTTTTTAACATCTGGGTAAACGTTCATTAACTAACCGAAAATTGACCTTTTATTAAAAATCGAATAACGCTGGTCAACGAGGGTACAGCTTTTCTGCAACAATTTTTTAATCAGTTGTTGGAGAGTGCATGCAATCTTTTAAAAGGACCAGCAATCGTTACCTGCAAACAGTTGAGCCGAACTGCGCAAAATTATTGTCAACAGTAATTGCATTTGAAGAAAGGAGTTTTAAAAAAAAGTTTTTCTTTAAAAGATAATTAACAAGCTGGTTAATAATTGCAAGGTCACCGCTGATTAGAGACGAAATAATACATCTGCTTCCGCTCTAAATTAAAGGAATTAATGAATAATTAATAAGAAATTAATGAAAGAGTTAAAAATGTTTTTACTTTGAGTGACTCTTTGTTAGCAAACACGGCAAAAAATAAGTAATTGTCAAAAGATGTTATTCAGTGTTGTTAAAGTACTCAAATGTTGAGTATTTAAATACTTTGCAAGTACTTACTCAAAATTCAGTATTTAAATAGTATTTAAATGCCAAGTACTGCTACATATATTCAAATACTGGCTACATGCATGTATTTTAAAACAGCCAGTGAATTATTTTGTGGAATCCGGACCATAGTAGTTTCATTTGTCTCAAGTTGATTAATTTAAACTTGGTAGAGTGTTGAAATAAAGCAAATATCAGTGGAAGAATATTTGGCACATTACTTTCCATCAAAAATTGTTTAAAAAATTTATCATGCTCTATTCTTTCCTTTTTTTGATGAGTTATTAATAATTTATTTTGGCACAGTTTGACATTTCACATTTTATAAAGGCTTATAAATTATAAAGCTCAAAGTTTATCAAATTTTTCAATAATCTTGAAAATAGTTTTAAATTTGTCCAAAAAGCAACTATCAGCACGATTTATGCATGCTTCCAAAATATAATATGAACGGACTAGCAAAAAAGTGTGCATACAAAACATATAAAGGTAGTTTTTAGTGCTGTGTACAAACGTTTAAAAATTTAAATGACCGCATTGATGTTCGCCCGGCAGTAGTTATGAGAACACTATGTAACAAACATATCACAAGTGCGCGTCGATACCCATACGAAAACCGTAGTGATATCATAACTAACAATTTAAATACAATTAAGAACTTTGATAACAACAGCCAATGCTATGTTTTTCAATTAATTTTCTAATTGTATTAAATGTTTGAATTTGTTGAATTGAATAAAAATTTTAAAAGTTTAAATAAATTTTTATGGATTAGTTAAATATTTCACGTTTTATTACACTGTCAAAAAATACGACTAAATTAATAATAATAATAATTCCAAAAGAAAAAGAATAGTTGTAAAAATAAGCCTGAGGTGTTGAGTAGTAAAGATAAGAAATGAAGCACCTCCGCAGCCAGCCTGTCTGCACCGAAAACGACATCTTTATTGTTGTCTTCATTCTGCAATTATCAACACCTCACACCTTACCTCTCATAAATAAGTCTGCATTGTTACTAAGTCTCCTCTGGTTATTATATAAGCCGTAGAGCTTTTTATTCAACATTTGTTAATTTCGGAAAAAAGATTTACATAACAAAATTGGTGCTTTGATATCATTGCTAAAATGTAACGTCAAAAGATATCAAAATTTAATCGGCAAAACAAGTAGCATAACTTTCTATCAGATAATATTTTGCCAAAAACATTGAAAATATTGAACAACAGAATGATATGTAAGTTATTAAAGGAAATAAATTTTGTAATGTGGTTGAAATTTTTAAGATTACAATTTTATAAAGTTTTTTTAAAATGTCGCACTGCTATGCATTATATTTTTGTATTATAGGCAACATAAGGTTGATCTTTATATTGGAAATAAAGTATATATAACTCTGAGCTAGCTTAATTAATGTGATGTTTATTATTTTTTCATCATCATCATAATCGGTGGCATCATCTTCATCATAATCATCATTATTATTTTATTATTGTTATTATTTTTATTATCATCATCCTTAATATTTCAAATACAAAATTATATAAATTCAATAAAATAATTGACATTTTTCTAAGGTATTTAATTATTGTTGAGTTTTGAAACCAGTTGATCCAACGAGTGATTCGAAACATGCAGTCTTACCTCATGAATATTTGTCTACATGTTTAAGCAGTAATATTAACATAAATAAAATAAATAAGAAGAACTATTTGAAAATAATCTTAACCACGGTTTATCACTTTAGAATTATTCAAAATTTGGTTACAAGCATAGATTTTTCGGTACTGATGAGATACTACATGACCAAAATTGATTTTTCTGTTTAATGATAATTTTTTCAAAAAATTATTTCGTTAAAAATTGTTTCGTTAATGGCGTTATTATTGTGATTTCAAAGTGTCAAATAAAATTATTAATGAATCATTGCAGTACATTTTTTCTAATAAAAATTAAAAACTATAACAATATATATTTTTTATTACAGCAATCAATTTTCAACCTATAAAAAATAACAATTTTTATAAATAGTAATTGAGAGAACAGAAAATTATTTAACTTAGTAGTGGTTCAACCGATTAACTAATCAATGCAAAATATATTCTGGCTAACAGGTCTACAGGATCAATAAAACTGAAAATGTTGCTAAAAAATTATATTGGCATGGAGTTCAGGCGTCTTTAAAAAAGAGGCTGCTCCGTATGTTACACACATGAATCAAAAAATCAAAAACATATTTGGTAGCTTTTCTAAATTTTTAGGAATGAGGTCGGTAGAATTATGGCGGCAATTTAATGACTCAAGCTCTAAAAATTGAAAAGTTATTCATTGAAATATTAAATTAATTTGAACATTGCATGGAGGAAGAGTTTTTTTTACAAAAATATGTGATAACTCTGCTTTAGTATCTCCTTCAAATGTAAAACAATTTTAAACAATTGTTTTGTTGTTTTTAACAGCAAAGCAAACGCTTCCTAATGGATGATATATTTCTAAAGTTTACTTGGCAAGCTTGCTTTAGACCGTTAATGAATAAGCCTAGGTTGGATACATCCATTCAAAACAATTACGGATAAATCTCTAGATAAATGTTATTGTCAAATCGATTGAAATGGTGGTGCTATATTTAACAAAATCAAATTTAAAGCTCAATGCACATTCTGCTCGTGAAAACAACATTCCATGGCAGCACTTTCACTTGGTTATCGGTGAATGAGATTATTGCACTTCTAAACTTGAATTATGATTGCGCCAATCATAACATGCTGAATCAAGTTTTAAAAAAAACATTTCAAGGTGAAGGTGAGGTTATCTAGCTTTTTTGTTCATTTTCAATTAACAAACATGCGAAGGACAGTTTTTGCTGGTTTTTTAAGGTATTGTATTGTAGATTTGTGCGGCAAAAATGTTAAATTATCTTCAAAGACGCTAGTTGTGTTTCGTTTTGTTGAAAAATCTGTGTTTCATTTGGCTTCTGAAAACCTCTTAATTGATGTCAGCACCAAATTGTAAGTCCACCGACGATGAGTTGCAAGATTTGGCTGGTGCAAATGGGATGAAATATTTTGGTTCCCCTATCCACTCATAGACCGATGATATTCATCCAGCTTAACACCAGTGCTGATGTTTGGTCGGTGTAAGGTCAAAATGAAATTAATTTTTATTGGAACTCGGCATCAGTGGGGCCATTTTTGGAAAAAGTTATTGATTGTTCCATTCAAAAAATTATGCAGTGTGCGGTCCGTTGTTGTGAATTCGTTTGCTAACCGTTGAAAGAAAAAACTTGAAGCCCTTTTGTGCGAAAAATATTCTATATATAAATAGGTAATAAAATTATTTTTGATGTAATTAATTCGATCATTGGGAATGATAATTTAGTCGTATTTTGAGTTTTAAAGTAGACTAAATAAATAGTATACACAATTAAATTTTAAATATTTAAAAAGGAAAAAGTTGTATGAATAGAGTTTAAGTGTATAAATGTTTTGTATTTGCTCTTTTACCTATGATAATTTCCAAATTTTTTTTAGATAAATTTCAATTAAATGTTATACAATTTTTGAAACATTTTAATGGGCAATCTATTTTAATTTATTTAAACCTAACTTCAATGATTGCTAGGTATTGACCAACAACAACGTAGAAACACAAATGGTCTTAGATATGCAACAACAACAACAGCAACTTCAACAGCAACAACTTCAGCAACAACAACTCCAACAGCAGCAGCAACTGAATGGAATGATGAACACGAAGGACGAAGAATCAAAGACAAACTTAATTGTCAACTATCTTCCACAAAATATGTCGCAAGATGAAATCAGGTCTCTCTTCTCTAGCGTTGGTGAAATCGAAAATTGCAAACTCATCAGAGATAAAGCAACCGGTACGTTATTTTTGAACATGATACGAAATGCTTTGAAATTGTCTGTATCATTGTTGTATTCGAAATTTTGAAGAATGATCAATTTAAAATTTGCCTAAAAGATTTTTGTTAATGCGATTATGTGGCAAAGAAATAGATTAATTAATTTTTAATTAAAAAATGATAGCAAATCACCAGAACAAGCTTTTGCATATGCCCATTTGAACAAAACCACACAAAGATATTACGTATTGAATTAGACTCGCATATAGGACAAATCAACAAAAAATATAATCTATTGTATAAGCAAATGCATTTATATTCATACGGCAGACTGACGATACGAAAGAAAAAATATATTGACGAAAATTAGTTTAACGTAACAATCATACCATATAAATTTGTGCGTTTTGAGTGTAGCATTCTGTATATTTGTGTGTGTGTGTGAGTGTGTGTGTGAGTGTGTGTGAGTGTGTGTGTGTATGAGCGTGAATGTGTGTGCTTGCGTGTGAAAATTATAAAGATTTAAAATTATTCTTTATAGTTTAGCAATATATGCGTTAAAAATTTGTAGAACTATTTCATTTATCAGAAAAAAGATGAGTTTAAAGCTTTTGAAATGACAACCCCGATTAAAGAAGGCTGAGTGATAAATTGTTCCAGACTGTTGGACCAACCATTTGCGCTTTTGGCACCATCAAAAAATCTCGATCATCTGAGCGTAATTGAAGACGTTGAACAGAATTAATTATACATAGACACTTTCAGATAAACAACTTGGATTAAGACCGTTTAAGCATTTAAACACCATGATAAAAATTTTATAAATAATTCTGGATTCTGGATTAAACGCATAAACTAAACATTTAATTAATCTTCGTTAAGTGAACTTATAAATTGTCACTGAGCCTTCAAAACTGAAAAGAAATTCTTTGTTTCACTTTTTTATGCTGTTCCATTGACAAATTTTGATTAAATATGATGCCCAAATTATTAACAGAAAAACAAAAGCTGAAAACTCAACCAGACTCTTCATTGGAGTTTACACGAATTCTTTGTGTTTTTGCCAGGTGCCAACCAATAATAACTGAGTCTTGCCTTTTTTTAATTTTAATATGTTGCTCATCATCCTTTTAATTTATTGACTAATGTTTTAAAAGTTGTATTACAACTAACAAGAACTTTAATCTGTACATCGTCAGCAAAAGCATGATATTTAAATTTAAGATCATCAATAATGTGAAATATATCAGCCGTATACTACAAAATCAAGAAAAGTAAGCAGAAATTCCAAAGGCTGAGACTTGGGAAACTTCTAATGTTAATGTATGTACCAACTCGACGTCAGACAACATATTGTCAAAAGAGGTTTCTTGCGTTCAACCAACCAGAAATGAATCAAACCATGAGGCAACAATCCCAGAATAGAACGTTAATTAGTTATGTCTTTTATGTCAAGATATGGATATTTATACAGAAGTTTTAACACCATGTTTTAAAGGTTTTGGACAATAACCGGCACTCAAACAAAAATAAAAGAGAAATGTCAAAAAAGAAAAAACAAGCCAATATTCAATTTGTAAAAACGAGTTGGAATAAGATCCTGTGGAAATGATTTTGTTGAAGAGCTGAGAACAACTTTTTTAACATCGTCATTCAAACACAATGCGAACGTGAAGAAAAACATATTAGGTTTTAATTTATATTGAAAAAGAATAGGTATAACCGGAACATTTGAAAAATATGCAACTTAAAAAGATGTTGAATTAGTTGATCAACAACGAGTTTAGTTGAGTGAGTGTTTACTAACAACTTAGTGACCGAGTTTGTAAATTCCTTAAAAGATTGTGGACGCCTTTCAAACTATTAATTGAAAGCAGATCATTTTAAAGGTTTTTAATATAGGTAATGGTATTTTGCAATATTAGAAACAAAACCTGAAATAAACTACAATGCCATTGTGATTGGGATCATGCGGTCGAGTGTTTTCAATAAAATAAATTCCCCGCGTTTGGTGACAGATATTTTTGGGTGATCCATTCTGTTAGTAATAATAACATATCCAAGCCATCATCAGGCAGACTAGTGAACAAACATTCGGTATACAAAACTAAACAGTTACATTATATAAATAAATATATATATATATATATATATATATATATATATATATATATGTAATGAAGGATTTCCACTTCATTATGAATTGAGTTATGGTGTACAACGTTATTGTGTAAATTGTGAACCGTTTGACAGATTAAATTTAAGTTTCTGTTTGAGTTTTAATTGTTGTTTATAGCTTTAATAATATAGCTTTAATTGTTGTTTTATAATAGAGTTCGGCATATAACAACTAAATTGTGTTGCTCTGAAAAAGAGAAACGATTTTATTAATAAAAAATAATAAATTAATTAAATCAATTTAGCCTTAATTAAGTAAATGTCGTACCTGAAGAAGAGAAACAACAATTAAAGCTATTATATAATAACCAATATTAACTAAGAGCTAGAAAAAATATTCAAAATATCCAAATAATTCAACTCAAACAAAAACTTAAATTTAATCTGTCACACGTTTCACCATTTACACAATAACGTTGTACACCATAACTCAATTCATAATGAAGTGGAAATCCTTCATTACATATATATATATATATATATATATAAAATATAAAAAATATATATAAATTAAAACATTCAATATATATGTATATATATATAACCAGTAATTTATGAAATCTACAGAATTTCTGGCGTTAGATAGGTTTTCATTACATTTCTCAATATTTCGAACCAAATTCTTGTCGTCATTATTTATTTTATTAACGTTAGAATAATATACAATACACTTTTCCAATTCATTCTCAATCATCTGCAGCACTTCTTGCAGTTTATATAGAGAATTTGTATAACCTAGTACATGTTGCAACAAATGCTTCATCATTCCCGTAAGTTAATAGCTAACAACGCTAGAAATTTGGTATATTTCATAAATTACAGCATATATATATATATATAAGTGTGTGTGTTTGCGTATGTGGTGTGTGTGTGTGGTGTGTGTGTGTATGTGAGAGAGAGAGAGAGAGAGAATAAAAAATTAATTTAGGATAACATAGAGGTCAAAAACGTTGAATACCGAAATTAGATGTTTGTTTTTATAAATTTTAATAATTTATATGTCGGATGTCGCAGATAATATTTTGCACATTTCAGAAATAGACCGTACAAATTAATCTGATGGATTAATTGAAACAAGCACAATTTTCAACTGAATGATATGAATGAACACCAGTCGGTGTTTGGGTGCGAGTGTTTACAAATTGAACAATCAGTATGTCTACAAAGTTATTGCAAAAAAATGTTTAAAATAATTCAAAAACAAAATTTTCCTTGGCAAACTGGTAGAAAATGAATTATTTCCGTAGGAGCAAACGGCTGGAGGAGACATGTAGAGCGTGTTATCGCGTCCTTCCTGCCAGGCACAACACTTTTATGTCGATACACCTGATCATGCATTGACATCTGTCTGTCACACGCCGTTGAAGGCGTCTCTTTTTATGACGTCATAAACGGCCAACCAATCAACACAAACCATTTTATATCAATCAATGCAACGTTACTAATCTTGTGTGTAATGCCTTAATGAGTCCATGATATGTCTTGTTGGTTTCCACAGACACCAAATCATGAACGTATACGCACAAACTAATAAAAACTCAAGCAAAACAAACCGTAAATCTCAATGAAAAAAAAATATTTTGCAAAGGAAAAATTACAAAATTTAAGTAAAAAATAAAAGTATCGAAATTAAAAATGAAATAACAAAAATATCGATGAATTAAATAGAAAAATTAATAAAAAATTTACTGACGAATATAAGCATGTTGTAATAGAATGGTTTTTTGAGCCTAACAATTTTGATATGTCTGACTTGGGTATTCTGTCTTGGAGGAGCAATGAGTGGTCTGATCGAGTTTTATCACGTCACGCTGGATGCGTTCATGTTGGGGTCAGATGATGGGATGTTTAAAATTTATGTAAACACTTGAATCACGTGTTTATGGTTGTTCGAGTCTATATATATATACATATATATATATATATATATATATATATATATATATATATATATATATAGGGTTTAGACTATCATAAATACAATTATTTATAAAGATCACGGCGTGTGTTGTGTGTGAATGTGTTTTTTATTTTTTATAGTTTGGATGTCTACATACTTTGATTCAGGACAAAGTCTTGGTTATGGGTTTGTTAATTACAAATTGACTGAGCATGCAAGAAAAGCCATGGACACTCTCAACGGACTGAGACTGCAAAACAAAACTATTAAGGTGCGTTTTTTTAGAAAAATGCGAATTAACATGTAAGTTAATTATTTTATATTATTGCATATACAATGAATGTTTTTAAATGCTTCCTAATTTTCAAACCAAGAGTTGGACTAAACTATGGTTGGTTGTATTGAAAATATATAAAGGAAACCCTTCCCTTTCATTTATTTAGTTGAACGTCATGTGCTAAGTATCGATTTCATAGGTTTTGAAACCAAAACCGTTCAAGCTGCATAGTAACGTAGAACATCATTGAGGCTGTAGCAACTGTGGAAACTAAATTTTATTTGATGAAATAGTAAATAATCGATTTCAGCCAAAAAATAAAGAGCAGTGATTTAATTTTTTCTTCAAAATCATCACTGCTACCAATATTGTTACTGCTCAATTAAGTATTTACCCTGCCGCTATCGGCGCTGAAAAGTAACGGCATTACCGTGTGTGGCATTTCTGCCTCCATTTATTAACCTATAATTTGGTATTAGTTATTTATGAAAAAAATCAAGCATTTTTAAAATTTAATTAATATTTTGTATACTTCTAGGTGTCGTATGCCCGTCCAAGCAGCGAAAGCATTAAGGGAGCAAATTTGTACGTATGCGGTTTTCCGAAGAATATGACTCAACAAGAACTAGAGTGTCTATTTTCATCTTGTGGAAGCATCATCAGCGCCAGGATCATTTATGATAATAGTACAGGTTATTCATTTGTTTATTTCTTTTCTGTAAATAACTTTATTGAATTTAAAACATTTTAATCGTATCGTTTAGTATAAATTTTTTGTAGGCTGTTTGCGTTGCAAAATATTGAGCAACTTTTAGGTTTGTTAGCCAGAAAAGTTAATTTTTTAATGTAAACTAAAAAATGTGTCCACTTTTATTTTTTATATTTTTCATATAGGTTTGAAAAATTTTCTTATTGCAATAAAACTCTCTGCAATGATCGATCATGTTTATAAATATCAGGTTATATTAGGACGAGGCAACACACCTTCAAGATGACAAAAGTGAAACAATTCCATAACGATAGCCTTTAGATAAAGACTCTTATTTTTCAGCTTATCTCATCTTTTTTTAATAAAAGAACCTAATTTTTAAAGATATGACCGAAATTTTATTATTAGTTACTTGTTGTATTATGCGCATGAACTTTTGATGCGCTGCGGAAACTGTTCCCTCTTTGAACACTAACAACTGTCGCCGCCAGCCTAGACAGTCTCGCTTCTGACCGTCACACGAGCCAGGCGGAAGAACTATCGCACCCTGCTTGCCAGTCGGTTATTCCGGCCTTGCTAGCCATCGACAACTCTTCATACATATTTGTCATGAAGTCAGTCAAACAGAAATTAATTTAAATACATTTATTAAATAAAAACAAAATACTAACAATGTTCTTCAGAATAATGATTAATTTCAAATGTTTTCAAACTGAAACAACTCCTAACGTTCTAACTAAATAATAAACAATGTCGAATGTTCTTAGCAGAATAAATAACTACAAACCGATTTCTAACGATAAAAGAACGGTACCTGGAACGAACCCAATAAAGCAATAAACCCCAAGAAACCCAGCGGAACACAAACCACGAGAACGAAATAGAACCAAAAAGGATGAATGAATACTGAGAATCAACTAGAAAAACCAATCAAGAACTAAGAATACAACTAGGAACTAAAATGTCCTTTTCTATTTTTATACACACTTATATAAAAAAAAACCGAGTTCATAAACACAACCAAACAGAACTAATGGAAAAATAATCAGTCTCAAACATACACACAACCAATTCACCTGCATTCGTACAAAATCATACCAACATCCACGCCTGACCGATTGATACAACATTCTACCAACATTCGCGCCAAGAAAACCTCACATGTGAATACTCATTAATTGGAATATCATTAACAAATCATAATCTACTTCAAATTGAAGATAAAAACTAATAAAATAAATGCTAACCGTTGAAATTTCCACTCACTGTTAACTGATTCGTTAGCATGGTAGTTGAATGCGAATAACGCAGATGCGTGAGAATTGCCATCATCGCGGATGGTGAAGTGGAAACAAAAAGTGCATTTGCATAAATTCTTATTCAATTTATAAATTTAATAGTTTTCAAACTTAGGGTTTCCACATACGAAAAAGTCCTATTGACACGTCCAAATTTTTAAACAAATCAAAATGATTATAAAACGACGAGTTTATTTTGTATGAAAAATATTTGAAAAATTTAATAAATGTTACAATTTTATTACACATTTTGTGTCCGCTTTTGGTCACTAAGATTTTTCAATTTCACCGTTTTGTTTGAAAAATTGAAAGTTTTTCAAAACGCATCAAGGCAATTTTAATATTACCATTATATCATTGTGTCCTATTGGCGTTTTTTTTATAAATAATTAATTCAGTAAAAATTATTCAATTTAGAAAAATTTTGAGTAAAAAGAATAATCTAAAAATAAAACAACTTATTAATTGATAAATTACAAATTTCTCGGCATTTTATCATTTTATACATGAAGGCTATGAAATGAAGGATTGGTGCGTGAAATTTAAATTAATTTCAAACAAAAGTTATTAGTATAATTATTTGGTAGCTTAAATTATTAAATAAATTGCCTAACCGTAGAAAAATGTAAAAAAAGGTGTCTATGTTACAGGGCTTCGTTAATAGACGCGGCCGTGTCTTATTAACGATATTATTTTGCGTAACATGCGAATTTCTAAATGTTTAATGTTGTCAATAACGCGTAAGCTTCCGCTGTACTTTTTCATCAACACAAACATCTTTCCTATTCACCGCAGCACTTCAATTTGCAAGTGTCTGCTCCATTGTTAAATTAGAGAAATTAAATTTAAATTTCATTTCCTCCTTATTTTTAATTTATTTTTGTTTGTTGTTTGTTTGTGTGTGTGTGTGTGTATGTGTGTGTGTGTGTGTATGTGTGTGTGTGTGTGTTAGTGAGTGTGTATAATGTTTGTGTGTGTGTTTGTGTGTGTGTTAGTGAGTGTGTTTGTGTTTGGGAGTGTGTGCCTAATTGTATTAATTAATCAATCAATTAATTATTTATAAATCTATAAGAAAAATTGCTGGATAATTTTTGTCAAAATTAAGGTATATTTTTGTAGAGATAGGTAACTGCGAGTCTATTACAAAGTCACGTGTTTACTAAGAGGAATGCAAAATAAAGCTCAGTTACCATGTGCGTAATAGTTTGGAATAAATAAAGCTTTCCCAATAAGTAAGCCGTGTTCAAGCCATTTGAACGCTTGCACATCAGTGCTGAAATTATAAACGACATGACCAGCTTATGCAGATAGATCCGAATTACGAACTTAGCATGTGATTCTCTAGTCGTTTTCAAGTCTAAATAATTTTCAAATTAAATGCTCATTTTTTAAAATCAATACGTTATTTTTCTGTAAAAGTGCTTAACTTTCACTTGAAATAACTTTGTCGTAAACGATATTGGGCAACCTTCATGTACTCACATGAAGGTTGCTCATGAATCCAATGAAGGGTTTGCGGGCTTGAAACTCGCCAGAACCTGACAAACTGTCAGTAAAGTTAAGCCGTTTGAAAATCGCTTTTAGTAGTTCTATATTTCTCGTTTTAAACGAATATATTTTTGATGAAACAAGTTCTAACGTAATTACAACAACATAATATTATTTTTGCAAGCAGAACAGCCAATGAGGAGCGCACATGCAGACAGAAAATCGTTAGGGCAGACAGCCTCACAGGAATATTTTGTGGCGGCATGTTCACTAAAATTAAATAAATATGTAATAAAGCTACAAATTATGAATTGGTAAATATTATATAATATATATTTATGGACAAATACATACATATACTATATCATAACTCAAAATTTTAGCATTAACAATTAATTGGTTTCAACGTGCACATTTGCAAAACCGACTAAATAAAGTTCACAAATTAAACTTACTAAATTAGAAAGTGCATATATTTCTTTACGATTGGAGTTGAAGCTTTTTATGAAGCCGAAGTTTTTTACTAGAAGTGCTGAGAGAGTTAAAATATCGAAAATCTGATTAGATTTTATCAATAGTGGCATCTCTTTAAAACACTCATTGATATATTCTACTATCAAAAATAATATTGATCACGTCAAAAATTGCAAACAATAACCATTAGTTACGCATATGTGCAAAAATTAATCTATGATTCTTTAATCATTTAGATTGGTACATCTTAGGTTGTTTTTATAATTTTGATCCGAAATAAACAGGATAGCACAAAAAACGCAACAATTTTGTGAAGCATAATCAATTCATTGTAACCAGATAATTGATGCAAAACATTCAGCGGTTTCATTTAATCACAATTGTTCTAACGATTAACGAGGGCATTTGCTCACGCCAAATTGTTGATTTCATTACACGATTCCTCAGAAAATATTTCCACCTGGCCGAACACTGGCAGACAAATTTCCACCTCTTGATAGGCAGTTTTAATGTTTTGTTAAGGGATTAAGTTGTGCATTAAAGTTTCTAAACCAATTATAATGCGAATAATCCTCATTCTCCGGCAACATTCAATATAATATGAAAAGTTTATATAGCGCCCATTCGAGTCCTTATGAAAGCTGTTCGTGTCACAAAAACTGAACTCTCTACACCACACAACGTACATACAAGTTATATATGTACGCACGCACAAGCACCGCATCATACACGCATGATCTTTGAGTTTCAAAAAGACAGTGTTCGAACCAGGCCATTGCGTGACAGCACGAGACATAGCACATCTACCGATTGAGCTACATGCCGACATATAACAATAAACGTCATGATTCTGCTAGTTCTGACAGACTTGTTAATGATTATGAGTATCTTTTCATTAAAATAAAATTTAGAAAAAGTTATGATGGCTCGATCGTGTATTAAAACAAACACGAGACATACAAGCTTGACTCCGCTCACAAAACTAGTGATTGCGATGGAATGAAATGGAAATTATTTTAAATGTTCAAGAATGAGCGCGTCGTAAATTAATGACAACATTTTAAAAGAGTTCTTGATTCTTTTATAATAAAATTCCTCCTAACTTAAAGTGGAGGTAATTTCCTCATCCCCTATGTAGGCGCGCGAAAGAAAAAACAAAGCTTAAACACTTATCTTTTAAACCCCAGTTTCATCAAGAAATAGTTGATCCACCTAAACTTTGGCAACGTTTTAATACACTTTTAAAAATTCTTTGAACCACTGTGGCATCAGGCAGTTTTAATGAAACATCCGAAAAGTATCGGCTACACAATCGCTCTTGGTATCGGCATTTCGATACTTTAATTGATACTTTTTGACAACATTCATAAAAATTAAAAATTGCCTTTAGAAAAATGAATGAAAATTACATCAATTCCATTTATTTTAAAATGTCATATCATAAAACCCAGAAGAAACAAAGAAAAAGCATTTCAAATTTTCACTCGATATATTTGTACTAAGTGGTGAAAAATTTGGCTCCCAATAAAAAATCTGTCAACAGCTGCACTCACAGGAAGGAAGTCCGGTATTAAGTTTTATGTTTAACTGCTTTATGAGTGGAAAATTGTTGAGTGAGGATACATTTTGTGATTGGTCAGATGAAGAGAAGCAACTTTAAATTCAAGCGTAATTTGTTATCACTAAATAACAATTTTTTATTTTTCCCTTTTTGAAAGTTTCAAACATCGATGCAACAAACTTTTTTCTTTTTCAGAGTACCCAATATGTTGGAAAAAAATCTTCGTAAACAAATAGGTCTATTCGTTTGAAACGCCACTACCAGAAAACTTTCACAAGTTACATGTGCTGCATATGCCATAAGCAAGCGTCGACAGTCTTAAACAACAAATATTTGTTGAAGCTCTAACTCGGTTTTATGTAGATACTTTAGTTTATAAGCAAGCGTAGTTTATGTATGCAGTTCATTAATTTGTTCTTGGCAACCTTAGCGTTCAAATCAGTTTTGATTGCAAGTTACAGTTGAATATTTTTTATCATAACAAAACTCTACCAGTAGCAGATCTAGGGCCTCCCCCCTTTGTGAGAAGTTTTTTAATAAAAATCCGAAAAAAGACAGTTTTAAGCAGAAAAGAAAATCGACAAAAAATTGGACGTGATAAGGAAAAATAAAGGTCGTCAGCCACACAACCACAAATCTTAAACCCCCTCGTGAAAATTTTGGCCTCCTGTAAAAATTTGAAAATTTTCAAAATTTTGGTTCCCCGTCAAAGTTTTGTAGACCCGCCACTGAACTTCACTAAATTTATTAAGTTTACCATGAGTTGATGTAGTGTAAAGGTAAAGAAAACCGACGCAAATTATATTTTTAGATAAACAATTTATAGGTTCTCAATTTTTTTTCTCAAAAACATTTTCAAGGTTTCAAAACATTAACATTCCAACAAACCAAACGATCTTTCAGTTATTAATGTAAATCTATCACATCAAATTAAACATGAAAAATTTAACTAAAAGTTTCACAATAAATTATGATTATTCAGATCTACTCCAATAATTTCTTGTAGCCAATAAATTCATCTAAACTTATCACCAAAATAACTAATAATTATAATAGACATAGATAACTAAAATTGTAAAACGTAAGCAAATGTTTAACAAATGTTTAATGTTGGGCGGCGCGGCGGTTTTATGGTTAAGGTGCCTGGCATAGCCTATGCAGTGCCCGGTTTCGAATTTAAAGAAAACCCAAGCACGTATGCAAAAGTGTGTGATGCGTTGATTCATGTGCATTTATACACCGTGTGTTTGTTGTAGTAACCACTGAAATATATCTAAGAGAGAATAATAATAATAACAATAACAAAAATTAAAACAATTACTCAAATGTGAATAATAACTCTTAAATAATGCAAAACATAAGTTAGGCCACCGTTGAAATCTTGTTCTGTTGGGCTAACATGTTTCGTTATTTTCATGATTAAATGTGCATTTACCTGCTATTGAAATTTTCGTTGCTTGGATTGATACTTGTTTCTGCTTGCCCTAAGCAACAAATAGAAAATATAGATGCCCAATCTATGTTTAACTATCTATATAATATTTTACTCTTTCTACTGAAAAAAAAATTAACATTCTGAAAACCACAACTGCGTACATAAATCCGTGTACCTATGTATGTTATATAATCATAGCCCGATTTAAGTTACAAGTTAATATAAAATATTTTCATACAAACTTTCAACTTTTAAACAGGCATATCAAAAGGAGTTGGCTTCGTGAGATTCGACAGACGTCACGAAGCAGAAAGAGCCATCAACCAACTAAACGGAATCATCCCAGTCGGTGGATCGGAGCCTATTACCGTCAAGTTTGCGAATTCACCATCTACTGTTAAAGGAGACCTCACATTGCCAGCTAGTTTGGCTCCTTTCTTGGCTCCATCAAGAAGACTTTTCAACTCTATACATGGAGCAACGCAGTCAGGAAGATTAAGGTTCGTGATGACTGCTGAAAAGAAATACGTTAAATACGATTACAATCAGTGACCGATCTAGACCACTCTGATGGGGGGGGTCAAAATTTTTAAAATTATTTGACGACTGAGGGAAGGAATTTTTTAGAAAAATTAACAACCGAGGGGAAATTTTCCAAAAAAATGGATGACCGGAAAAATTTTCAAAAAAGCTTGTGGACCGGGAAAAGGGAATTTTTAAATTTTTACAAACTTGTTTCAAAAATTTTTTCTGTTCTCACACGAGGCCCATTTTATCTGCTAATGGGCTTATAATGTCAATTTTTTCTTCAAAAACACTACTTTTTCCGTTAAAACCACGATTTTGCTAACATTAAACACAAATAACATTCACAACATCATGAATATGAGATGTTGCATCATTTCAATTCGAACGACTCAAAATATCGCAGTGGCGAACGAACAAAAAAGAGAAAAATTTCACAATATGCCGTTGCATTATGCAAAACGTGACAAAACTCTAACATGTACATGCGCAAATGTGTCTGTGTGTGCCGGTATTGTGTGCACTGCCATGAGAGCATCAATTATGCTTTTTCATATTGTATCAACTTTTCTAAATTCGATTGTATGGTGAGAAACTCACATAGACAAATATTATGCATAATTATATGTTTATTAAAAATATGATTAAATGATATGGTTGAAAATAGTTAATCTGTCATCAGATATGTCGACCAGTAAGAGTAAATAAAGTACATTATCTCACATCATGACCAAAGGTGCATTATTGTGAACGCCTAACTCTTTTTGGGCTAGACGCGTTTTCGTTCATTACAGACCCTTAATGTAGCTATAACAGCGAGCATTGAAACGTCTGGTTCTGCGCATGACTTTAATTTTATTGTGGCGCGTTACCTATCTTTTCAATGCCGCCACCGAGCTGCGAAATGTGGTCTTTAATAGATTTAAAATTGTCCCTCGGCAGAGTTACAGCATATGTTTTAATTTTGCATTCTGTAGCCAAGTCGATAGCATTTTGAGAGTTGGTTTTAAATTTTTTGAGTCGGAAAGTAAGGTGCCAATTTTTGTAACACTGTTGTATGACTTGCTCTAAAAGCATTTTAGTTCAAAATTGCCCTTTGATTCCAGGTAGTCTTGTAGTTTCATTTCGAGATTCAAAGACTTTGAGCGATCTATTATTTAAACCACTTGACATATATAGGTATTGATAGACTTTCTGACAGATAACTGCTGATATGCACTGACAGCCAAGTTTTTGATGCATTGGCGACCAAGGTGCCTAGGTTCATACCAATCCATGTCGATGAAACATCGTAAGTGCAAAACTCAAACGCAAATTGTGATAGCAAATCGTATCTTAGGATTCGAAGTCTAAGTTGTACTGTTGTGTTTAGTTCACTGACAGTCGTTAATATTTTCTTTAGTTTGTTGATCATATCATTTTATTTGTGAAATTTTTTGTAGCTGCATACTTTACCAAGATGTACGAGTTACATTCAATGTCAACCTTAAATATATGTTTGCCGTCGATGAGCAGCAACAGAAAAAACTGTTTATAAACACCGTTTCATTTGCTCATACCGAGTGAAAAACATTTGTTTATCCTCAAACTCATTTCAAAAGTTTTGCACCATGCTCTAGTTAAATATATTAGTTTTTGAACACTTTCTTTGCTGTTAGCGATAATCACCGTGTTGCACCGAGTTACAGCCACTCTCTTACATTCAAGTTAACTAGAAACCTCATATTAGCCGTATTGTTTGAATTTGAAACATTCCTCAACAATGTCTTTACCAGTTTTAAGCTGTATTTTACACAGCATTTGAAGCAAAATTTAAGTCTTTATTTGAAAAATCTACAAAGCGCATCAGTCTATCTTGTTTAATTTAATTTCTGTCTAGGGAAAGAAGGCATGAAAAATATGTAAATTATCTCATCTCTAAACATGAACAAAATTGGCAATCATTATGACGCATTATAAACTTAAATTTAATATTGCATCAAAAATAACACTTCATACCGGGAACGTACGTAGGCCAACGAACCCAAAATCATCATTTATTCAAAAGACTTGTGCACCTTATAATAGGGTTGTGTTGCGTGTTTTCGGCTTGTATCAATATCTTTGCATGTAACCTGATCACATATCACGCGCCCCATGTTTTTTGCTTATTTTTTAACGTTTCATGCTTGTCAAACATTCACACCATTGTAAAACACCATGAAAGCCAAACACACACATTATAATTAGCTGTCACATGCCTTAAATAAATTCTATGTTACAAATATTTTAACAAATATTAAACATATGCTGTTTGAACTATTGATTACATTTTAACAAAGGTTTAGTGATGGTACGTCCATGAATTTACCAAGCAATTTGTTGTCAGCGGCATGCAGCAGTCTCGGGGGACCGGGCTTTTGCTTGTTTGTTTACAATCTTGCTCCCGAAACAGAAGAAAATGTTTTATGGCAACTGTTTGGACCCTTTGGAGCAGTTCAAAATGTCAAGGTCATGAGGGACTTGGCCACACAAAAATGCAAAGGTATAACAGGAACTTGCCATTGCTATTTCGAATTTTCAAAAAAATTTATAAAACAAACTTCGTAGGGAAATTTTTAAAATAAGCTCAAATACAATATGTATAAATATATTTCTTAGGATATGGTTTTGTGACAATGACAAATTATGACGAGGCCCTGACCGCAATTGCTGCCGTGCATGGATATCAGCTGGCAGGAAGAATACTACAGGTTTAAAAGCATGATAATTTTCTTTTAATGTTCAAACTCGTAATTTAATTTTGTTTCTCTTTTCTGTTAAATTTTAAGTGCCACCGTGATCGATGAGTAACATCAGCAGTGAAGTTAACTGTCGAAACAAAAAAATTTATAAATTCCATTGACGCAAATTATTTAAAACATTTAAACGTCTATGATTTCACTGTAATAAGGTCTCATTTAAGAAATCGAAGGCAGCATCAAGCCAGGGACACCACTCACCAGCTGGAATGATACTACCACTCAATAACAACTTCTAACTATTGCCGCTACTTTTTTTTTCTTGCTACATCCATTTAATAGCTTTTATTTAAATATCGTTTTGATTATCTTTTCATGAATTTATTTTTTCTCTTGTTTGTTTATAATGTCTAGAAGGTAATCATTACGTAAATAAAACTAATCAATATCAAAGTTTTCGATTATTGCACTTCATCTGAATTAGCTTGTAATTTAAATTTTTTCAAAGATTTTGGTTACTTGCAAGATTTTTATTAATATTTTATTCAAATTCATTCAGGCCAAGGTTGATGAGATTTTCATTTTCAACAAAAATTTAAACTTCTTTATATAAATAAAGACAAATAGGTATATCATTACGAATGTTTTTTAAAGTTACTACGTAAAAATTTCTATTTCAACAATTCACAAAAAATTTGAATATTTTATAAAATTTATTTCTTTATACTCAATTATTAATTTGGAAACATGTAGTTGAGCGAATAACGATTTAAATTATTTATCCAGATTAATCAACCAGTGTTAAAATTGCGAGTAGATCCACAAGTGGCAAGCCGTCTCAGGCATGCCATTCTGAAAAGT
Source organism: Helobdella robusta (assembly GCF_000326865.2). NCBI lineage: Eukaryota > Metazoa > Annelida > Clitellata > Rhynchobdellida > Glossiphoniidae > Helobdella > Helobdella robusta. The sequence continues at coordinate 767,224 of NW_008704704.1, read as the reverse complement.
ATTTTTGAGCCATTTTCTCTTATCCTTAATCAACATAAGATTCAATTTTGAATCTTTTACATCTTTTGTTGTTACACCCGCCTAGATCTAATCTGGCTTTCCCTTCCCTCGTT
>NW_008704704.1:755384-763530 GCF_000326865.2 Helobdella robusta | reverse complement strand
GTTGACATTAAAAAATCAATATTGTTCCCTATTGTAAAATAGTCAATAATGCTATTGATGAAAATGATGTTCGGTACGTGGTTCAATTAATATCAATTATCATGGCTTTCGGTGTAGTAATTTTGGTTATTTATGTTATCATTTTAAAAATAATTAACGAGCGTTACTAATATTGTTATTCTTTATAGTATATATAATTATTATATATAACATATTCATGATATATCTCATATTTAGACTATATTATACAAAATTTATTACTTATTCTATACACAATTATATACATTCAAGAGAATTTTATAAATGCTTTTTTATGATATAATATTAATATATATATATATATATATATATATATATATATATATATATGCATGTATATATATACAAAGATTTATACATAACAATATTTGTAAAAACACATACATGCTTACAATATTTGTCATCTATTTACATATAATATTTGCGTATATATATATATATATATATACATATATATATATTATACACCTGTACGAGTATTTATACATACATATATATATATATATATATATATATATACATATAGATAAAATATATATGTATGTACGTATATACATATAACATATATATATTATTTATAATATATATCATTAATAATATATATGTAGATTTTATATAAATATACATATATATATATAAATATACATATATACATACATATATATATACATACATATATATATATATATATACATGTATATATAAATCTGCAATATTGTTTACTAGTCTTTTATGAGAGGCTTTTCTCTCAACTTTATTTTCGAATTGACTAAATAGTTTTTTACACAAAGCACCTTGAAATCATTGCAGATAGTAATTTTTACGTCATTGTAATTACGGTTTTCCATTATGTTACGGTTGATATCGAAGGGTGGCGAGTGTTCATCAGTCCATTGTTTGACAAATTCACCGTTTTAAAATACCTTTTCCGATATGTGACAAATTAATCAGATTTACATTTAATTATTTTACGATAATTCGAGTTAATAATATTTATTCCAAGATAAGTTAAGAAACTAATTATTTCATTAATTGTTTTTAATATTATTAACTTACGCTTTTTTTAATGCTTTGAAATGCTTTGAATGTTCACATTTCCTTAAAATAATATGCGTGAATTTTTGCTTTTGTGTTGTTTCATTTAACGAGTTCTTCCAATATAACGTTTTACTGATTGTTGAACTTATTAATTTAAAAAATTTTTCCATTTGCTTTTTCGCTGTTTTCTTCGTTGTTTCTTATTTTATAATGACATGCTCGTAACATTTCTCAGTTTGTTGTTCATTCACAACTCCGATTGCTACAAATTAATTTTTTTATGTAAATTTTTTTAATTACTCGAATAAATAAATGTATAAAAAATTTATTAGAGAAACGGCAGCGAAAGTTTTAAAGATGAAATCGAAATTAAATTTTATTCAAATACTTTTCAAATGAACTTAATTTTTATTTCGTTTTAATAATTTTTTGACAAAGATTAATTTCAAAAATATTTTCAATTTTAATTAAAATAAAAACTCAACGGTTTTTACAACACTGTTTATTGGTGTACGCCGATTTCATTACACTTATTCCTTGATCAATTTTGATGGTGTTTATATCTATACACGTGAGCCATACTGATATTTTTACAAGTTTTGTAAAATTTACATGCAAAGCAGATGTTCTTTAATAGTAATTTGTAAATTTCAATCAATTCATTCTAAAATTATGTCAACTTCTAAGCTTTAAGCTAAATTTAATAAAAGTAGAACAACTAAAAATGTCAGAATTTTTATTTAACCATATTTAAATGGGGAACTTATACTGAAAATAAGGTTTAGGATATTGCTGAAATTTTACCAAACACCTTAACCAGCTTATTTACACGAATGGATTATTAGAAAAATTAATTTACTGGCTCTAGGAACGTTAAATAAATATAAAAAAAAATAAAGCTTATCCTTATTTCTGTGGCGTCATTTTTTGATTCATAATTTTCCAAGTTATTCAATATTTTTCATTAATACAGATTATGCAATTTCATTTTTGGATTATTTTGAAAATCGCCAATAATATTCAACCAATTTTATTTTAATCTTAAAAACTTTTGTATATTATAAATAATTTTATCAAGATTTTATTAGGATCATTTAAGATATTCTATTGATAAATTGATATTTCTATTACAATTTTTGTATTGATGTGTTGCTTAAAGTGTTGTTATTTTCATACAAAAATGTTAATTTATATAGTTTATGAAATTGAACGCTTAATCATCTTGCCATCATACAATAAAATAAATAAAACCTAAACTCAATTCAATTCAATTTATTTGCTTATAATCTGAGAAATTTTTATTATTGTCATTTAATCTTAATTATGATTGATTGAAAAATCTTACTTATTACGTTCTTCTGACCAAAGTTGAGTGATTTTTTTCTATTTTGCCATTCATTTTGTTATTCTAGTCGTTGTCAATTCAAAATTTGCTTTTTTAATTCATTTATCATGCAGTTTTGATATATGCAAGCAAACTTCATGTTGTTCGAAACTTAATTTTAATTAATTATATTCAGTACCACAAACTTGTCGTCAACGCTTAACAAAAAATCAGTTGTACAAAGGCAAACTCATTAACGACTAAAATGTCTAATTGAAGCCAGCGAACGTACAGCGGTGAACATTGCATACTACAATTGTGCTGGCAAGAACTGGAATGAATATGCAGCCGACTTTTGGTGTCTATTAAATTATCTCCTCATAGTTGTGAAAAGATTTCTTTTTCGTGAAAAGCAAAACACTTTTCCAAAAATATATATAAGCTAACTGCATCCATAAAAATACTCATAAAAAGACTTCATAAAAAAAACCAGGGCAATGAACCATAATTTTTTCGTTTCGATTTACGGTTTCGGTTCATCAGCAAAACGAATTTCGGTTTTTGTTCCTGAAATAATATCTGGATTTCTCTACACTTGGCAATTCTTACTCAAATGATAAAAAAAACTCAGTCGGAAAAAGAAAGATAACAAATTTTCAAAGATAATCAAAATTAAAATAGAATTTTAAGACGAAATATTATCTAAATATTTTTTTATGAAATTAAAAAAAAATATTGTATTTTTAATTTTTAGCATCGAACCGTTATTTATTTTGTTACGGTTTTCGGGTAAACTAGCAACCAATATTTCGGTTCAGTTACGGTTTTTGTTTCAAGAAAAATATATTTTTAACGGTTTTCGGTTACGACTCAGTTACGGTTCGATGCACCAAAATAAAACAAGTTGATATTAATAAATGAAGCGAATTAAATCACAAAGATCGTCTGTAAAAAGGATAAAATAGAAAATAAGTCCATAATAAAGTCCCCCCAAATAAAAAGTTACACATTTGAATAAAGATAAAAGTACTAGCGTCATGTGCAATGAAAACCCTACTTGAAATTTAATAAATTACAAATTTATGCTGCTTATCAAATTTAGAAAACCATACAAAGTCAAAACTTTTGACTTAAAAAATTTTCCATTACGACATAAAACGGAAAGTAGTGCCAAAATGTCCAAATAATTGTTTGACAAAGCTATCGAAGGTGAATCGGCAATAAAAATTAGTGAAACCATGCAATAATTATAAACCAGAAATTTTTAAAAGGAAAATTTATTATTTATTCCATGCAACGATGATTCCGATTCCATTGAAATTAATTGAAGTAAAATACATAAAAATGACAAGAATATCAGAAAAAGAAACATTATATATGATTATAGAGAATTAAAATATATATATATATATATTGGTAACTGACTGTTGTTAACGCAACATTTCAAAAATTCAACACTACTTTCAATAATGTTCAACTTTTTGAAAAAGTATATATATATATAAAGTATATATATATATATATATATATATATATATATATATATATATAGTGTCAGAATTATGAAATAATACTGACTAAAAATACTTCAAAGTCCTTCAACGCAAAATTAATTCACTCGATAGGTGGCTTGATGCAAAAAAGTTCACTCGATAAGGGGGCTTGATGCAAGTTAATTTACTCGATAGGTGACAAGACGATTTTTTTTGCTTTGCAAATCAGATGACGTCATAAATTATTACAAATTATTTTAAAATTTAATTAGTAGTTTTTTTTGATTAATTTGACATACCTTGGAAATTTTCATGTTTAAAAACACCCGAAACAAAATCTAATTTTGCTTTGATATAGAGTTTTTTTATCTTTAAAAATAAGAGAGTCCGCACTGGGTTGACTAGTTAGGCAGCCTTGAATAATCGGTGCCTATTCTGGTCTCTAAGAGACTTAATTCGATGTTCTATGCTCATTGGTACGGAAACGTCTTAAGTTCTCGAAAAGAGTCCGCGTTGGTTTCACCAGTTAGGCAGCTTCGAGTGATCGGTGCCTATTCTGGTATCTAAGAGACTTAATTCGTGATTCTATGCTCATTGGCATAGTTTCAGAAACGTCTTAAGTTCTCAAAAGTGGATTTGGCACGAGACTCTATGCTCATTGGCATAGTTTCGCATGCGTACTAAAGTCACACAATTTGTTTCCAGTGTTGTTCTGACAATTGTTGTTTTGTGTTGATTGTGAGAAAGCCAACCAGACTCGACGGCCCAGTGAAAACAAGCCAGGGTTGGGCGAAAGCCGACCGACTGACTGACAGGCCCAGTGAAAACAGGCCCTTGGTTGTGCAAAAACCAACCAGACTTGACGGCCCAGTGAAAACAGGCCAGGGTTGTGCGAAAGCCGACCGACTGACTGACTGACTGACTGACTGACTGACAGGCCCAGTGAAAACAGGCCTTGGATTCTGTGAAAACGAATCCGCCTCCTTCTTTTGTTTTTCTTGTGCTTCGATTTTTGTAATTTTTCTGCATTCATTTTATTTATCTCTCGGAGTTGTATCGACACCACCATCGGTCACACACGTCGAGGTTGTACGATTGAACGGCAAGAAACATATCCCAAGTTGCCCGACCCAACAAGAAGTTCTAATTCCTGTATTCCAGTTTGTTCATTGACATTATTTTTAACATTATTCTAGAGTTCAGTTAGTTCAATTCCTTTTCATTTACTTCCGTCGATTAATAAAATTGTTATAGAATATTTTACGCGTTCGTGTGTTACTCAGTAAAATCATATAATTCAAAAAAGCCCAGTGCCACACAGGACTGGTCGAACTCACGATAAAAATATACAAAAAATTATTGTCGGACCATAAAAAAATTCCCTGAAAAAGATAGAGGAAGAGATTACCTCACTCCAGTTCAAATTTCCGACAATATATATATATGTTCCGATTTTCAGCATTTTCATCAATAATTGCATTTCTGACAGTCATAATCCAATATATATATATATATAATATATGACCATAACTTCAGATTTGTTAGGGTTGAGAAGAAGAAAATTATGTCATCTACAAATAGAAAATGAAGGATACATATGCAATTGTGTGATTGATGTTAAGATAAAAAGAATAGAATAATAATTAATGGGATAGTCGACAACAACAGCGACGTTCACAGCTTGGATTTTCCGAACGATGTTGACGACATCATCGTGACTGGTGACGAACCAGTTTTCCAGTTGTGGAAACAAGGAAATCGTCGACAATTGTTGTTTGATTAATGTTTATGCTGATTGTCGAAAGCTGTGACGTAACTGACGATGGCAGCGAAGAGATCGCCGACAATTGTTGTTCGATTGAAAGTTGAAGAAACGGTTGAAAAAATAAATTTGTTCTAGATTGAATAATTTAGTTGTAACGGACCAGATATGATTATGTACATAAGTTAACAATGTTGATAGGTGAAAGCCCGCACTATGTACATATGTTAATAATGTCGATAGGTATTATATTTGAGAAAGAATGTTGGCAGGCGAATGCTAGGTTAATTACAACTGAAAGCTGATTGGTTCAGGAAGGCGATTGTAGAACATGTGCGTTAATAAGGATTTATTAGGTCAATTCGCAGCTGACATTTGATTGGCTGAGGAAAGTAGTCTATGTGTAGAATTGCAGGTGAAACACACAACACATTCCAAACACCGTTACAAAACACTCCAAAAACCACCGAAAACCACAATAAATTTCTCCAACCGATAGTCCGCTGTGTTGCCAGGACCAGTAACACCACCTCCGAGAAAAACTCGTGAAACAACGACCTCTAACAACACAAATTATCGAAAAACGATAGAGCTCCGCTAAAACACGCAGTCGTGAGACAACGCAATAAACATATATACACATATATATATATATATATATATATATATATATATATATATATATATATATATATATATATATATATATATATATATATTATTAGGAAGAAGACCAAGTTCTATACAGTTGTTCAAAAACTTCATAATTCATCTGATGGTTTACTTTTAGCGTGATGGCGGCACGTTTTCTCGGTGGTTTTTTAATTTGGGTGGATTCTTGTTTTCTGCTTCTGAACAAGTGAGTTCTCTTCTTTTTTACTATGACTATTTTTTTCAATATCTTTCAACATCTTTTCCTTAACTTGAAAATATTATTATGTCTTATTCTTATTTTCTAACACTCCTTTGTCTCCGACGAGAGTAGTTCGGCGGCGAATTTTTTACTTTAATCTTAGGTCTAATAATAACAATAAAAATAATAAATCTGACTCTAACAAAAAAATAAATATAGTTAGTAACCATAATTATATTAATAATAATAATGTTATTAGCAAGTATAATAAGAATAATAATAATTTTATTAAATCCTACTCTAATCCTAATGTAATTAATACTAATGATAAGAATAATAATTCTAATTCTATTAGTTTAAATAATATAACTAGATTTAAAAATACCAATATTCAACCTACCTCTACATTTTCACTGTTTAATATTAACATAAGATCAATTAATAAAAAATCGCTCTATATCCATCAAATAATCTCTTCCTCCTTACCTGATTTTTTTACTCTTACTGAAACTTGGCACGAGGACTCTAACTCTCCCTCTCTTATTCTTGCTACTCCTGATGGTTACAGCTTCCTTGAACTCTCTAGACCTCCAAAAAATCTTCTATCATCTTCTCATTCTTCTTATGGAGGTATCTGTCTGTTTTATAAATCTCTATTTACTGCTTCCATTAATACTTCCTTTCACTTTTCTTCTTTTGAATGTCTTGCTGTATCTCTTAAGTCTTCTTCTCTATCTTTCTATATTGCTGTAATCTATCGCCCTCCTTCTTCTTCTCTCACTTTATTTTTAGATGAATTCTACTCACTCGCTGAATCTCTCTACTCTTTTTCTATTCCTTTCTACATCTCTGGAGATTTTAACTTGCACTTCAATAATTTATCATGTTCTTACACTTGTAGGTTTAATGATATTTTGTCTCTTTTTAACTTAACTCAATATTGTTCTTTTCCTACCCATACTTCTGGTAACACTATTGATTTTATAATGGCTTCATCTTTTTCTAAGCCTATTAATATCTCTGCTAGCTCTGTTCCTTACTCTGATCACCTTCTTATTGAATCTGTTTTTTCATTAGATTTTCTTCCTTCAAATTCATCTATGTCTATTTCTAAAAGATGCTGGTCTTCTCTTAATAAAGATATTTTTCTTCAATCTCTTACTGAACCTATTTTTGATACTACCTTATTTTCTGATGTTGATGATTTTGTCTGTGCTTTTAATATCTACATTACTTCTATTCTTGATAAGCTTATTCCTCTTAAATCTTTTACTTATAGGCTCTATTCTCGTAAGGCTCCTTGGTTTGATTATGCTTGTGTAGTAGCCAAGAAAAGTCTTAGAAGACTGGAGAAAGCCTATAGGTTAAATCCATCTAACTCTCTTTATTCTATCTATGAATCTGAATTGATTAATTATAAATATCTACTATTCTCTAAACACTCTACTTTTCTTAGAAATTCTATAACATCTGCTTCAACATCTAAAAATAGGTGGTCTGTTCTATCTAAACTTCTACATAAAAAATCTTCTCACTCATCTTTCTCTGCTCAACAGTTTCATGACTTTTTTGTAAATAAAATTACTTCTTTAAGAACATCTAATTCTAATTTTCCTTCTCATAACTTTACTAAACTT
>NW_008704704.1:752261-754134 GCF_000326865.2 Helobdella robusta | reverse complement strand
CCTACTTCTCTACTATTTCTCCATCACTTGCGAAGTTCAGAGCGGATCTCAAGACCCATCTGTTTTCAAAATTCATTGAGGAGCGCTGTTGAACATCGCGGAAATAGCGCTTTATAAGCTAATTGATTGATTGATTGATTGATTGATCTGACTACATTGCCTCTCTTGATGTTGAATCGTTGTTCACCAATGTGCCAGTCAAAGAAACTATTGACATTATCATCAAAACTGTTTATTCCTCACATATGACTCCATTAAAAATTCCTAAAAATCTATTAAAAAATATGTTAAAAATATGTACAATGCAGGCACCATTCTTCAGTCCTACGGGCCAATTGTATCAACAGATCGATGGAATAGCCATGGGATCGCCACTGGGTGTCCTATTTGCCAATTTTTATGTAGGATATTTAGAAAGCGAAACTTTCAAAAAACATCCGGAACTTAAACCACATATCTATATACGTTACGTAGACGACATTTTTATCTCATATAGCAATCCAGACTATGTTCAACAACTCTTAATGATCTTCAACCAGTCAAAAATTAATTTCACAATAGAACACGAAGCCAATAGATCTCTACCATTCCTTGATGTTCTTGTTAAACATGACAACCATAATTTTACAACTTCTGTTTACATAAAAAATACCAATAAAGGCATCTGCTTAAATGGAATAAGTGAGTGCACTGAAGGTTATAAAATCAGCACAATTAGATCATTCATCAATCGCGCATTTACACACTCGACAACAGTTGAACATGCTCAATCGGAAAATCAAATATGTCACTAAATTACTTGTTAACAATAACTACGACCTAAATCAGATTGAAAAAGTCATTATTCAGGTTAACAATAAATTCAATAACAACAACAATAACAACAATGATAGATACAACAACATCAACGGCATCTGTAATAACCCTGAAAATAATAGCAACGAAAATAACAATGTCGACACCCATAACAACAACACTAATAATGACAATAATAACAACAAAAAGAAGGATATTATACTGTACTACCGTAATTTCATGTCTTCCTCTTATAAAATCGATGAATTGATAATGAAGAATATAATAAAAAACAATATAATTCCTACAGATCCTAATGATAAAATCAAACTAAGGATTTTTTATAAAAACACTAAAACATCAAACCTCATCTTAATAAATAATTGCACACCACGTGTTGAATCACAACTGAAAAGTAGTCATGTCATATATAAATTTTCCTGTCCAGTTGACGATTGTATGCGTCTAAAATCATCATATATCGGCATGACTACCACGGATTTATCACGGAGATTGACGATGCATAAGAGAGAAGGTGCCATTAAAACCCATCTCCTTGACAAACACAACACAACAATCACCAGAGGTATACTTAATGACAACACAACCATCATCTATAGTACCCAACAATATCAAAATCTTAAACTCGCTGAAGCCATTCTAATAGAAATGCAAAAACCTACATTGAACAACCAACAACAAATTAAAACAACTCTCCCTACGCATAGATTAATTAACAACGTCAACATTGTTGCTAATAATTTTAACGTCATCGATAATAATAATAATAATAATAATAATAATACTTTTAATAACAATGATGACGACGACAGCAACAATACAAACAACGATAGCAACAACAACAGCAACAATAAAAAGAACAACAACTACAACAACAATAATAATAATGGTAATGATGATGATGATGATAATAATAACAATAATAATAATAATGATAACGATAATGATAATAACAATAATAATAATAATAATAATGATAATAATAATAAAAATAATAATTAATAATATTAATAATAATAATAATAATAGAAACGATATTCTAATTAATTTCGCGCTT
>NW_008704704.1:705377-752211 GCF_000326865.2 Helobdella robusta | reverse complement strand
TGTGCGTTTTTATTTCGTGACTTTTATTTTATTTTAATATATTAAAAAAATACAACTAATTAACTATTAATAGAATTTATTTAAAATATATATTGCACTGATGATGACTTTACGTCGAAATAGATCTATATGCATAACTTTAATAATAATATAAAAAATAAACGATTATAAAAATGGGATCTTGCTTGATTAATTTTAACAATTAAAATCATAAACGATTATAAAATGGATTTCAACATTTTGAATAGACTTAATTGTAAAGAACTAGTTCAAAATATTAGAAAATCAACCATAAAACTTGTTAATGCTGAATCGTCGGTGGATTTTTTGAACAACTATATATATATATATATATATATATATATATATATATATATATAGTTTGGGACGAGGCCTTCGTTGATGCATATTTTATTAAATTTGTATGCCTACTCTGCGTTCAAAAGTTTTTTGATAAGAACTTCAACACCACGTAGTTTTTTGCATTCGTATTTATTCAAAATTATTATATCCACTGTCACCCAAAACCATAAGCTTAAACTAATAATATACTACAATACTAACCGTACGTCAAGCCTGATCATTAGAAACCACAACAACCACACTAGCGACAGTCTTCAGAGAAAGAACGTGGAGTAACAATTTATATGCCCTTAGCCACACAGTGTTTATGAAATCTTATATTGGACACACTCAAACAACTCTCTTAAGAAGACTCACAATGCATAGACAGAACGGTGCAATCAAGGATCACATGTTGAACGAGCATGGCCAAGATCGCGTGCTACACTGGTAGCTGGTACTAAGATAATTGATTAGGAACCACATCCAATAAGGCTGAAAATAAAAGAAACCATATATATACATAGGAACAAACCAACCAACAATAAACAAACTAATAGCTTTGACCATACTTTTCAGATGTTCTCTCAATATTATATCTCCCCACTGCGTATGAATGTGGCCCGCATTGGTGATGGCACAACCCAACGACATAGCTACTTGCCTAGATTCGTCTCACCTTATGTCAATCAAGCTAATGGTGTCACTTGTAGACTACCGACATCCGTAGTGACGTCGTTGGCGGCTTTGTTTGATACTGATGTTTAGCCCTTCCATGTGTCCATCCATGTATGCAGATATAATATTTTGACAATTATTATTCACGTATTAATATATATTGCACTAACTTTCAACGATATTTAGGCTATAAAACAATATAGACGCAATATTAGTGTTATATAGGGAGGATGGGGTACGTTGAGACATGGGGTACAGTGAGACAAATTAAATAATTGTTAAGCGGTACATAATTTTTTTAGAGTTAACCTAATCTGTACTTTAGTAGGACCGGTAGTTAACAATGTAATTTTCTGCGACGAAAATCGTGAGTTGCGTTTTTTAATACTGATTTTTTATTTTTTGACAGATTTCTAGACATGTTAATGTTTGGTTTGGAATGTAATTGTTAAATTGTTTGTAATGATACTGTGATCACTCCTAAATGAAAGTTTGACGTTTCAATAAGGAATCATAAAAGTACATGAAAGTTTGACGTTCATATAGAAGCCAAATTTTTATTCCAATTGGTTTTGGCACTACGTCGAATAATTATGTCAACGACTACATAGAGACAACAATGATGGGGCACCTTGAGACAATACAAAACTGATGTTAAACATGATTTCTTAATTAATAGAATAATTATTAAATGATTATATTATTATTATAATAATTGATTTGCAGACAAAAATGAGAAATAGGATAAGAAAAACCAGCAATGTCATGTTTTCGGAAGAAACCATGTTTCGTACTGTAGACGAAGTAATGGATGGCGGGGTGGTTCTTTACAAAAGGTAGCCCATTTTCATGGTTTGTCATTCCAAACATTGGCTCGCTATGTCACAAAAGCATCAGCTGCGCATCCTGGAGAAATTGTCAAATTCAAACCAAACTATCCAACTCGGAGAATATTTACAACAGAACAGGAAAAAAGTCTGGAAGATTATATCTTGACAAGTTCAAAAATGATGTATGGAATTTCAACAAAAGACTGTAAAAAATTGCATACGAGATAGCCAAAATTAATGGAATTAGATTTCCAACAACATGGAAAACTGAAGAATGCGCAGGTTTAGAGTGGTTTAGGTTGATCATGATGCGGCATCCATCTCTTTGCAAAACTCTTATACTTAATTTGGTTATTAAGTATTTTGTGAAATTTTGAAATAAAACATTAGTTCCTTCCTTGACCTGTATGTGGGATATATTTTAAAATAAAAAATTTCTCCATTTTGCAGCATTTTGCATTTTTTCGTCTCAACTTACCCCACCCCACCCTCCCCTACCAACTCCTTTCTAAACACACCTGTCTTTATTGGTTTTAAAATTTTATAAAAAATTGTTGATATTTAAAATTTAACAATAAATATGTCTAATTATTTAATTTTATGTTCAATTTTATGTTTAACCATATTTTAAAGGTACGTTACATTATTACACTATTATTATCAACATTCAATATATAATTTAATTACATCTTAATATTATTTTATATCTTCCTAATTTATCTCATTTCAATGATTTTAATATTTTTCAAAATAATATTCAGCTCCGATGATGGCTAAATAGCCGAAACAGCGCTGTCAGCTGACAAATTTCATGGATATTTTGAATAAATACGAATTCAAAAACTACGTGGTGTTGAAGTTCTTATCAAAAAAGTTTTGAACGCAGAGTGGGCATACAAATTTAATGAAATATGAATATATATATATATATTTATTTAAATTTCTGGTAAACTGCTGGTAAATTGAAGTTTGACCACGATACGCCAATTTTGTGTGATCTGCACAATTTTGAGTGATCTTAACTGGTTGACGATTGATAAGAGGATAATTTTTAAAAATGATGTGATCATGTTCAAGGCTTTAAACGAAATGTCACCAGATTACATAACTAATAAATTTATCAGAAAAGGGACATTTAGTTGCTACCTTCGGCCAGATGATACGAATCTCTTAGCGGTGCCAGTAGCAAGGTTACAGATTGGATCATGTGATATTGCAATTGCCGGTCTCACTGTCTGGACCAATCTCCCTGCATCACTAAGCAAACCTGGGCTTCATCTTGAATCATTTAAAAAAGATTTAAAGACCTTATTATTTTTTTTGAAGTTGCATTGAATTTACTTATTTTTATTTTCTTTGAAGTTGCATTGAATTTTATTTTCTACTTATTTTGTTTGCCACGTATATAATTAAGTTTTATTTTTTGAGAGCGCCTGTGAGAATATTGAATAGGCGCTATATATATATTGTCCTTAATAATATATACATATTTTTGAGGTTCAAACTGTCGTATATACAGTTATTAAGAAATATTATCGCCGTAACGATTCTATCAACAAAGAAATTACTCACACAAAGAAACTGTGGAATTTAGAGTTCCTTTGTTAAAAATACTATAAATACTAAATGAACTACATATAACAATATCACAAACTCTATTGCAATGCTGATGGTAATGGTTACCGGAAAAAGCATTTACGTAAAGGAATATATGAAAAATGCAGTTTAAAATAATTAGAAATTTTATTATTAATTTGAATAAATTGAAAAATATCGATAAAATAATTGTTCGAAAAACTTTGTTACAAAATCAACAATGCAGAAAATGCGGTGATATATATATAATAGAGTTCGCATATAACAACTAAATTGTGTTGCTTTGAAAAAGAGAAACGATTTTATTAATAAAAAATAATAAATTAATTAAATCAATTTAGCCTTAATTAAATAAATGTCGTACCTGAAAAAGAGAAACAACAATTAAAGCTATTATATATAATAACCAATATTAACTAAGAGATAGAAGAAATATTCAGAATATCCAAATAATTTCAACTCAAACAAAAACTTAAATTTAATCTGTCAAACGTTTCACAATTTACACAATAACGTTGTACACCATAACTCAATTCATAATGAAGTGGAAATCCTTCATTACATCTCCCCCTCAAAAGAAGACTTAGATTCATCCGGCACAGGAACAAGTTTTGTAATGTGGAAAAGATTGGATTCAAACTTTTTGTGTCCTGTATTGATTCTATAAATTGAGTTTGACAATTTTTCCAAAACCTGGTAGGGACCAATTTTTAATTCCTTTAGTTTTTTTCTATTTAATGAATTTCCGTTTTCAACATATACCAATTTTTCTATTGACAAGTTTTATAAAATCGCTTGAACTTTTAGTTTTTGAAGTCAAAATATATGCATATCGTGTGAAGTGGTCTACCAGAAGATGCAAATATGTTTTAGTTGAACGTGAGCCACCAAGTCCCCCAGTGGTATCAATTGATATGATTTCAAAAGGTTTTGTAGCGGGGCCTAGATGGTACATTAATCCAAATTTATATTTTGATCTGGATTTATTTTTTATGCGGATTTCACAAGTTTCGCAAAATTTTTTTATATTTTGTGTTATATTTTTTACTATATACAAGGGTTTTATTTTTTTTCCATTTGTTGTATTCCTATGTGACCATATAAAATGTGTGTGTTTTCTATAATTTTTATACTAAATTCCTCAGTCAGTAAAATCTTTTCCGTTTTTCCCACCTTTTTGTAATATACTGTGTCTTTTAATGATAGTCGATTTTGGTGTTGTTTTATGTCTTCGTTTATTTCTTGGTCCTTTTGAATGTCTTCAAGTGAAATAAAATTTACAACTTTCAAAATATCTTCTCAGTTTTCATATGATTCCAATACAGGATTTCTACTCAAACTGTCTGCTTCTATATTATATTTTCCTGGTAAATATTTTAATTCAAAATCAAATTGTGACAAATAATACGTGAGATCACCTAGTTCTTCATCTGGTCTAGCTTTAATATTCAATTTTTCTAAGGGTTTATGATCAGAGAAAACCGTGAATTTTTTTCCCATGAGCCAATGTTGCCAATATTTTACTGCTTCTTTTATAGCTAAGCACTCCAAATGAATGGCATTTTTCTTTTTTTTCTATCATTTAGTTTCCTTGAGAAATATGCACAAGGCTTTTTTTCTACATTATATTGTGGTTGCTTCAGGACAGCACCTATACCCTGTATACTAGCGTCTGTATAAATGTGTATTGGTTTGTCTGGATCAAAGATATTTAAAATGGGGCTCTTACAAAGTAGATTTTTTATTTTATCAAATGATTCTTGACATTTTTTCGACCAAATAAACTGTTCATCTTTTTTTAACAATTTATGCAGTGGCTCTAATATAATTGATAAATTAGCTACATATTTTCCATAAAAATTAATTTTACCCAAGAACCGTCGTACATTTTTCCGTGTTTTGGGGACAGGAAAATTTTTTATTGCAATTAAATTATCTTTCAATGGAGTTACTGTGTTATTTTTTATTATATGACCCAAATATTTAACTGAGTCTTGGGCAAAGTTACATTTAGAAAATTTTAATCTGAATCCTTCTTTCAGAATCGCATCCAATAGAAAGGATAAGTGTTTATTATGTTCTGTAAATGATTCAGAAAATATTAAAATATCATCTATGTAATTAACAGTGAAGTCTGATAGTCCGTGTTTCCTAATGATACTAATCAATACTTTCTGAAAAATTGCCGGAGATGTTTTTAAACCATATGGTAAGCAGGTCCATTGAAAATGATTTTCTTGAGTAACGAATGCAGTTTTTTTTCTGTCTTCTATTTTTAAAGGGATTGACCAGAATGCAGAGTTTATATCCAATGTTGAAAAATATTTATAATTCTTTGTTTTTACCATTAAATCTTCGATTAGCGGAAACGGATGTGATTGAGGAACTACGATTTTATTTAGGCCACGAAAATCTATGCATAATCTACATTTTTGTCCTTCTTTTTTATAAGCCAATGTTACTGGAGCTATAAGACTCTTCAATCAAATTTTTCTGTAATAATTTTGATACTTGCTGTTCTATTTCTTTTTTATCTTCAATACTACACCTGTATGGTCGTTTACTACAATATTTATCTACTTTTAAATCAATATGGGCTTCTTATCCTTTCACCGTGCCTATGTCGTACTTATTTTTAGCAAAAAGTGTTTTATATTATGAAATTATTTTATTAATTTCAGATTGTTGCTGAAAGTTTAGATGGTTTACTGAGATGTTGAAGCATATCGTTTTTATATGTTCATTGAATTTACACTATACTTTATTAGCATAGAACTGTACCAGTCCATGCACGTTTCCTCTAAAAATAACCTCAAAGCCTCAATTTTTTTGTATCTTCATCGATTCCTAAACGAGCACATTCTGTTTCAAAAATATTCATCCATTGAGAAACATTTGATGTTTTTCTTGAAAATTTATCTATTACAAATGTTTTCGTTAGGTTTCCTATATGTTGAGGTTTATTTATTTCCTTGGTCATTTCTGTAAAATTCTCCAATATTTTTGACAGTGTTTCTTCAGAAATTCCAGTCGTAGCTGTCAGTTTCGGTGTTTCCGCAGTAATTTCCTCTAGTAAATACTCTAGTAAATTTCATTTAACTGCATATTTCCATTTTCATCTATATAAACATTTCTTATTTCTGGTGTTAATGAAATCCATACTTGTCTTTTTTCATGTCTTCTTTGTAATGTAGTTTTTACTTTCAGAAAAGTTTCAGTCTTCATAATTGTCTCATGAAATTTTACCGGCTGAAATTTATCCGGAATTGCAAATATGCGGTTGTTCATATCCGTAATTGAGGTTATGCATATTACATTTGTTTTTGGATCTTCGTTCGATTTTACTATGAATTCAAATTTCAATTTGTCCATGGTTCAATAGCTGTAGAATTGTTGTTTTATAATAGAGTTCGGTATATAACAACTAAATTGTGTTGCTCTGAAAAAGAGAAACGATTTTATTAATAAAAAATAATAAATTAATTAAATCAATTTAGCCTTAATTAAGTAAATGTCGTACCTGAAAAAGAGAAACAACAATTAAAGCTATTATATATAATAACCAATATTAATTAAGAGCTAGAAGAAATATTCAGAATATCCAAATAATTTCAACTCAAACAAAAACTAATTAATCTGCCAAACGTTTCACAATTTACACAATAATGTTGTACACCATAACCCAATTCATAATGAAGTAGAAATCCTTCATTACATATATATATATATATGTATATATATATATATACACACACACACATATATATATATTATATATATATATACATGCTGTTTAATAATATCACAGAATTGCATGCGTTGTTCAATTTGCAATTAAGCTTTTCAATTTTCTTACGACGAATTTCAGTTCATTATCAAGTTTGTTCAGTTCATAAACAAATTTTTTATTCATGTTTGCATTTTCATTTAAATATTAAATGTTAGCTTTTTCACGGTTTTGTAGCGCAATAAAAGAGAAATTTTATCAGGCAGTTATAAAATTAAGAAGACAAAAAACCAAAAAAAGGAAAGTATTTATATTTCACATAAATACTTTCATTTTACACGATTTTATCCTAACATTTCTTAACGTTTGGTTTCTATCCTGTCTTAAATTTCACTGGTCGAATAAAATCAAAAACGTCGTTGTTTCGACGTTCGTGTGATCTAACGTTTTAGTGCATTAAAATGTAATAATATATGAACTCTTTTCATAAACCATCCATGCTATATGTGTAAATTATATTTCATATAATTATCTATGTTTAGGTATTCTTTGAATTTCTATTCTGTGCTTGTAAATAATGTTTCATTACTTTGATATTATCTTATATATAATTGCAAATAGCACGAGGTTATATTTTATTATTGTTGGCTTTGTAAACGATCCTGGAATTTAATTTTTCTACTTAGATATATAAATCAGGTTATTCGAAAGCAAACTTATATATGCTATATAAAGCGTAAAAATTTCATTACATTCTGTTCAGCGGTTTAGGAATCATAAGCTTTTATAAATAGATAATCATAATAAACAAAATAGCGGACCTCAAGGACGACAAAGGTAAGTTAAGTGTTTAATAAAAATACACAAACTGGCTCTTGAGAAGTTTAAAGTTTGTAAAAAAAAACTAGTAAAAGCTAAGTTAAATATAAACAACGTTTAACAAAAACTTTTAATTATAAACTAGAGACGACTCAATATTTTTATTTGCTTAAACAACAAAACGCCTCAACGAGACAGTTTCACTTTTTATCCAATTGTTACTTTACGCTTTATAGGACATGTTCGTCCGTACTGGTCAGAAACGACGTGTAGGCGGTTTATTCATTAAAAATGTCTACTCATTATATGACAAACAAAATGTTATGCACGTGCCAGCCAATTTGTAACAATGCACGGATCCACAAAAAACATTTTTTAAAGCAAAATGACACGATCCTGACAAGGGTAATCTGATATATTCTTTTCTGTTCATCTAATGAATACTTCAATGCAATATGGTGTATTTATTGATTTCTTTTTGAATAATATGTTCTTGGACTTGGTGATTTAAACAACATTTGCATTTCTTTGAGAACTCCAAAATTCCAAATGGGCTCACCACCAACATTCGTTTTGGATTGTATATCGTTGTAATATGACTGTTCGTTATTTTGGTTTGACTGCAGATGGATATCATTAAACAAATCTTTCGGAAAATTAGTTTTTGTACCATTAGATTTCTGTTATAAATTATTTTATATGTTTCAAAATATATATTTATTATTAATATTTTGAAGTGAACAAGCAAAAGTTTTTAATTTATCAACAATTATAACACGTAATAATAAATTCATCATCTAACAATTTAATCATCCGAGTCGCTCATACTTTTTAGCTTATTTTTTAACCAATTTAATTGTTAAAAAGGTTTTTAACCAATAAACCGTTAATAAAAAATAAAAAAAATTTTCATGAAATCGTATACGTTTATGCACCCCAAAGCAATTTCCATAGTTACTACATTCATTTTTATTAATTAAACTACAGCAATCATGGTCTAGGACATTGTTAAGATACCATTTTTCTTAAGTTATAAAAAAAAATTTTGCGCTGATTTTTACCGAAATATTTTTATTGGGGGTGCATTTTGCACCCCTAATAAACATTTCAATATAATAACAAAAATTTATTATTGCTAATAAATTTTATTAATTATGATGAAATAATATTTTAGTAACATTTGGCTATCAGTTTCACCTTTTTTTGAATGTCAGTCATTTTGTTTTATTTGCATTTCATCTAACACTAGGTGACATGGCTAGTTATTCAACAGCTAATTAACTCTCTTAGAATGATTATGCAGGAAGATGCAGAAAGTGATGAAAACAATGTTACAGAAAATGATGCCAATAGTGAAGATGGAAATTATTTGCTAGGATTAGGTGCTGATTCTGATACTGAAGATCATGTGTCAGAGGAATCTGATGAATCGGAAGATGTCATTATATATGATGAAAAGCCGGTAAATCCACCTTCTACAACAGTGACTAATAGAGGTAAGGTAGAGCAAATGGAGAAAGAGGAGATAGAAGCAGATTATGTCGTGGAAGGGACACACACGGTACATCGTGAATTAATCCTTTTAATATCCAGTACTTCTTGAGCTAGCGGTTCTCTGACAAAAATTCCAACACCATTTTTGGCCGTCTTTTGACCATTCCAGAATAGTTTATATTTTTCTTTGTCTGAGTTGACATGACAGACACCATTCGATTTCCATCGGGTTTCCTGAAGCCAGCAGATGTCAATCCTTCTACGCTCGAGCATTTCTGCGATTTCCATGCTGCGGCCAGTCAGTGATCCAACATTGAGCGTTCCAAGTCTAAGTACCATAGAGGGGCCATTCTGAATTTTTCTGCAACATCCCTCCGCTATTGCATACTTCCCAGAGATTCTTTGCACCCCTTGACCACTTAAGGCCTGCTGGGGACTAGGGGCCGTTGTTTTTCTTTGTGATGGCACAGGAATAATTTGGGGAAAAGTTTTTACATCCAGACACCCCTCCTGACGACAACCACCAGTTATAAGCGGTGGGCCTAGCCTTTTGTTCAAAAGCACGCAAGGCAGCGTGGATGCAGTTTTTTGTCATGCCCAGGACCATACACAAGTTGTTGTAGTTGTTGTGGTAGTTTTTTTTTGTCATTAAGGAATGACAATATGGATCACAAACAGATACACAAACGCAAATCATCATGATATCTATCATCACACAAGTGCAGATACAAAGGTATGAACAGAAAGAATAGAAGACCAAAAACTAGATGGAAAACTGTTTCGAGCGTAATTTAAAGAAGACAAAACTTTTTCATCCGTTTACTAAAATTAGTAAAATTAGCTGTTAAAGTTTTTAGAAACTATTTAATTATTTAAAATATTGTGCAAAAATATGAATAAAAAAATTACTTCGATGGGAGTAAGAATCGAGTTATTTTTCATAAAAGTAGCAAGCTCATGATCGTTTAAAAAGCTTTTAACTGGATTACTCATCAGTATTTTGCAATTTGACACACTATCAAAATTTACGATCTGATTTGGACAGATGGGTTCTTTGCACAGATTAGAGTCATCATCGAAATAAAATGAATCTAAAATGCTCGCTTCCTTATTTTCACCAATTTCGTAATTTTCCAAGTAAAAATCTTTTCGAGTTTCTTCAACTTTCTCTACATCATAATTGTTACCACTAAGTACTGGTATGAAATTAAATGTTTCAACGATCAATATTGAAAATTTAGTTAAAAACAAGAATATATATTACGTCAAATTGTTTTAAGCTAATTTATATAAAATACAATTTAAAATAACAGCCGTAGTTTATAGGTGAAGTACTGACTGAAAAATGAACTGGTTTGTGATTAAATTTGCCGTAAATGTATTGTGGGTTTGTCAGACGTTGAGCAATAAGCCAACAAGACTAGATAAGATATGTTGAGCAATATTGATTGATTGAATAATAGATAATTCAAAAAAAAACTAGATGAAAAAGCTAATGGGATAAAGGAATAATTAAAATGCAGATGCGAAAACACTTTAGTTCTACAGAAACAGCAATATGGTACGTGTTCTGAATTGTTTGTTTTCATTGACAAATAAACGTTAACTTAATAAAAATGTTGCACATGAATGCAGCATTTGAAATATTTTGACCATCCAAACTCTTTTGGCAGATATGTAGATTACCAATCTACAAATCTGGTCCATTGACATATTGGTTCACTTTACGCTTTATATGATAGGTTCGTACGTACTGGTCAGAATATATATACATTTATTTTTATTATGAGACTTGGGTACAAGCCCTTTGCCCCAACTAAAAAAATATAACATTACGAAAAGAACGATTTCAAAGATAAAAATAAAACA
Organism: Helobdella robusta; assembly: GCF_000326865.2. Lineage (NCBI taxonomy): Eukaryota > Metazoa > Annelida > Clitellata > Rhynchobdellida > Glossiphoniidae > Helobdella > Helobdella robusta. The sequence goes on along the minus strand of NW_008704704.1, from coordinate 740,856 downwards.
ATTAGATTACAACAGAATATAACAATATGGAAAGAACCATTTCAAAATAAAACAACTAGGATACAATAATAAGATACAAATTGTTATTCAGTTTTTTACAGACGCAAAATAACTACACAAAACCTAAATTTTTAACCAAAAAAGAGAGTGTTTAAACAACAAAATGTTCAATTCAATAAATTTCTAATTTAACAACTAAAATAACATTGGCCAGATCAACGAGCATAAAACCAACGATAAGGAAACTCAAACAAGTTATATTTATCCATTTATAAAGATGTTTTATGTTAGATACATATATAAATAATCAAGTTGTTATAAATTTCATCTACCAAATCTATCATCAACCGGTAGTGCATTCCAGGGGTATAAGACGCGATTTGAAAAAAATACTTTCAGCTATCTTTTCTCGCAAGACGAGTCAGTAAACTAAGATGATGACCTCTGGTGTCAGTCTCCGCACGGCGATTTAACAGTGGGCTAATTGAAGGATCCAACAGATTATGAAGAATCTTCTTCTTCTTCTGCAGTTTTACGGCGCTTCAGCTCTGATAGGCTGTCTTTACGTCTTTGGATCCTGTTGATTCTATTTTTTTCTTTCTATTTTTTCTTTCCTCTCTTTTTTTCTCTTTTCTTTTTTTCTTTTACAAATCACTTTTGAACAGTGGGGGAATTAGATGTTGTTAAAAATGTTTATTTCTTTGATAAATGACATTAGGTTTTTTTATATTTTCATCTTTAAAAATTGAGTGGATATTTTCTGGTATTTGATGTTTTTTTGATGTTTTTGGTATTAGATGATTTCTGGATTCATTGAATGTTTGACATTCTATTAATGTGCGTTGAATTGTTAGTTTTGCATCGCAGTTCTTGCAAAGTAGCCGATTTTTAGTCTGTTTACGATGTTTAAAACATTTCGACTTAGCTCGTTGATTTTGATGTTTTTGGATTCATTTAATTCTGGCAACACTATTTTGAGAAAATTATTTATCTTGTTCCATTCCTTTTGCCATTTATCAGATACAAGGTCGTTTTTCATCACTCTTATGTCATGATATGGTATTGGAATGATTGATGGAGAATCTGAGTGAGCTTGTGATGCCAATTAATCCACTCTTTTGTTTCCTTCAATCCCAATGTGGCTAGGGATCCAGATTAATGTAATATCATTTTATTACTTAGTGTCGTGTATTTTGTTTTGCATCTGAAGAATTAACTGATGTCGAGGTTTGTACTGTTTTTATGCTACGAGAGTTGATAGCGAAGTTTCCTGTTGAATTATATATGGAGGTTAAGCTATAGCTGTTATTTCTGCTGTGTGTATTGAAGTATAGTTTGGAAGATGATGAGTAAGACTGTTGGTATATTGAAATTGCTGTTGGAATAGCACTGATGCTGTTGTTGAATTTTCTTTTTTCAAGCCATCAGTTAATATTTTAATAATATTTTCGTTATTGTCGATTTTTTCTTTGAATAATATTTTTGCCAGTTCTTGGTTTTTGCTTGCTCTTGTTATTGTTGTATCAATTTCAGTACAAGACATCAGCCATGGAAGGATTTTGTGAGTTACCTCCCTCAGAATTTCTAATTTATCTATTTCTTTGGTATATTCTTTTAGTCTTGTAGCAATTGTAGGAATGAATTTTGCTCTTGTTGATTGATTTTTGGCCATTATGTATTTGTAAGCAGAATTTTCTGTTTGAGATATAAGATGTTTTAGATAATAATTTATTGCAAAGTTTTGATGTCTAAGGCTTAGCGGTATCTCTCCTGCTAAGATATGAAGGCTGTTTGATAGTAATGTTTTGAATGCTCCTAAGCATTTTCTTAGAGCTTCGTTTACTAGTGGTTTGAGGATTTTCATATAAGATTCTCTAGTTCCACCATATACTGGGCCACCATAATCTAATATTGATCTTACTGTTGCTCGGTAGATTGTCACCAAGTGTTTCTGGTGTGCACCTCGTGTATAGTGAGACAATACTTTAATTAAATTCAGAGACTTTAGACATTTCTTTTTTGTTCGCTGTATATGAGTTATAAAATTTAGTTTCGCATCAAATATTATTCATAAATATTAATACTGGGGAGTAAACTCTATAAGATTCTCTTGAAAAACCAGTTCGGGGTATGTTTTGTTTCGTTTTCTTGAAAACAACTTTGCTTTCGATTTAGATTTTGAAAATTGCATCACATTTTCTAGTGACCATTTCTCTATATTCTTCATGGTTTTATTTATTTCCATCTGTATTTTATTAACATCATTATTTTTGAACGAGATGGTTATGTCATCCATGTAAAGAGATATCATTGTATTTTTAAGAATTATTTTTGTTATATTATTGATGCTCAGACTAAGAAGTTAGGAGAGAGGATACTTCCCTGAGGAATGCCTAATTCTGGGAACATTGTTTCTGATAAGGAGTTGCTGACCTTTACAACGAATGTTCGATTTTTTAAAAAGGCCTAAATAAACTCTGGGAGATGTCCTCTTAATCCTGATTCGTATAGCTTCTTTATAATTCCATAATTCCAAGCAGTGTCATAGACTTTTTCTATATCGAAAAATAATGTTACAACTTGTTCTCCTTGATTCAAAGCTTGCCTTATGAAGGTTTCTAGTGATACCAAATGGTCTAGTGTTGATCTTCCTTTGATGCCTCCACATTGTACGTTTGAAATAATTCTCCAATATTTTACATGTGCAACAGGTCAGAGATATTGGTTTGTAGTTGTCTGGATGTGATTTTGATTTGTTTGGCTTACTTATAAGGATTACTATTGCATGGAGCAATATTTTTGGTAGTCTCGCGTTGGGCCATATGTAGTTATAAATTTTAAGTAATATGGCTAATGATTTTTGAGAAAGATTTTTTAACATTTGATAAGATACATGGTCTGGACCAGACGCAGAATCTTTGCTCTTGTCGATTTTATGCAATATTTTTCTGATTGTTATTAGAGTATTATAAATTCATGATGTTCTGTGTTAAAGTCTATAAGTTCATTTTTTTCCTTAGTTTTAAGTTTTTCAAATTTCTTGTTTCGATTTTTGGTGCATTGCTGAAAGTTGTGAGCCAACACATTTGCTATTTTTTCATCTGTTTCATATATTATTTTATTAGTGATGATGTGATTTGTTTTGTTGTCCAAATTTTTATTTTTCATTTTTCTAATCATTTGCCAAACTTTTTAAACGGGAGTATCTCCTTTAATACTATTGATATATGATTCCCAACAAGATCCCTTTTCTTTTCTCACAACTCTCCGAGCTACAGCTTTCAATTTTTTTTAATTTATCAGATTTATTAGTGTAGGATTGTTTTTGAATGTTTTGAATGCTTTTTGTTTCTCTTTTATTGTACTTTTGCAGTACAATCCAGAACATCCCTTAGATATTGAAACGATGTGACTTTCTCTACCTTAATGGCTTCAAAAACAGTGCTATTTCGAATTTGTTGTTGTAGATTGATACAAACGGGACAAACAAAATTGGACACTTTAGATAAAGTACAAATTAGTTTTGAACAACGTTTGTGACACCACTGGTTACAACAGAGGTGGACATGGGTTGGGTTAACCCATGGGTTGGGTTGGGTTGGGTCCAAATTTTTTAAAATTGTGTGGGTTGGGTTGGGTTGAAATTTTTAAATTTTATTATAAATAATTTATTTCTGTATTTTTTTTATTCTTAAACGAACATTTTAACTAGTTAATAATCGGTGTATTTTATATCGCTGTAATATCATTGTATCTTTGGTCTATCGTTTCCACTTTCTTTTTGTGATTATTGAGTTGAGCAAAAGTTAACTTCTTTTCGATCGAGAAAATTAGTTTTATTTACAAGTATGGCAGAATCAGAAGAAATTCAGCGTCATTTGAGAGGTTTGTGTGATTTAAATTTGCTAAGTTTGCGAAAGTAAAAAATCTAATAAATTTCACATTAACATTTTTACATTTTTTATGTTTTAATTCCTTTTTTAAAGATTTAATTGTTATTTTTCATAATTTCAAATCTCTTCAGTCTTTACAGTTACACTTTACAGACATCAGAATTTTTTCTCAATTGCTCATTTTACTTATTTACCTGATATTCATGTTTCATTTTCTTTCTTTTTTCTACCTAGAAATGGTTTATTTTTCAAATTTTAGTTGGGCGCTGTTGAAGTTTAGAAATCCCATTCATTAGATAAATTTAATTGATTGATTGATTGAACATACTTAAGTATTTAAATATTTATTCTTTCCAGAAAAAACAGGGTGGTATATATTAAAAGCACCCACAAATTTAAAATCAGAAATCTGGCAGAAATTTCACATGGTTTTCAAAAAAAGGAAAATGATGAAAGCGAAATTCCCGTGAATTACTATTGTGCTTGTATTAAGTGCAATAAGGTATATCAGTTTAAAGATTCATCAGGTAAAAACTTTGGCACTAAAAATCAGCAAGAACATATTAAACATTGTGCTGTAGTCTTGCCAAAGTCACAGTTGAAAATCCAGCAATGCTTGAAACGAAAAATTCAACTGTCTCCTCAAGAATTAATGATGTTGAAGCATAGACAGATCTTTTTCTGTGTTGATGGTTACCACTCATTCATATCTGTTGAAAATAAAGGGCTTCTCAATTTGATGCAGAGCTGTGTTGAGTTAGGTGCCAAATATGGAAAGTTTGATGTTTCTGACGTTGTTGTGGGAAAATATTAGTAACATTTAATTTTTAATTAATTTTCATGTTATTTTATTACACTTGCAGTGTAATTACTTCACCAGTGTGTTTTATTACACATATGATCTTGTATTTTTGAGTTCTGCTTTTTAAATATCATTTGTAAAAATTTGCCTGTTTGGTAAAATTGCGACTCGTGCAGATGGGTCGTGGGTTGGGTCGGGTCGGGTTGGGTTGAAAAGTTGCATTTTCAGGCGGGTTGGGTTGGGATGGGTTGAGTTAAGTGATGGGTTGGGTTGGGTCAGTAAAAATGGACCCATGTCCACCTCTGGGTTACAATGCTGACACTTGATTGAATTGTTACCTACACAAGCTTTACAAACTTAACTGGGCCATCGTCCAGTAGCTGTGGATTGGATGGGTTCACCAGTGTTCATTGCTTTGGTTTTGCTGATGTTGACTTTGAATCCATGATCCAATCTTCAAACATCTGTGCTGCATTTTGCTCAGACGTGGCTGTTAAAACGATATCATCAGCATATATTAGATTCCAAATGTCACCAGTGCGTATCGGTTTTGTGATTTCTTCCATCCCAGTTATAAATAACAGTGGACTGAGAATCGAGCCTTGGTGAACTCCAACGCCGATGTCAAATGCATCTCTGTTTCCAATCGTTGTGCTGACGAGAGTCTTAGTATTCGTATACATTTCCATCACAAGTCGAACAAGATATTCTGGAATGAGTTGTCGACGTAGACTCCACCTGATTGCTTCACGAGGAACTCGATCAAATGCTTTTTAAAAATCTACAAAAATGTGTGATAGTTGTTGATGCTTTGCGAGGTACTTCTCTTGCAGTTGCCGAAGGATGTGAATTGCATTAATTGTTGATTTCCCCCTAGGAAACCAAATTGATAATTTCCGATTGTGATGCACGACGTTAATCTTCTTTCAATGATTTTCTCGACAATTTTCAGGGAGTGTTCTAACAGACATATACCCAGATATGATGAACAGTTCAATGGATCACCAAACGTGGACGGCAAATTCCAAACATGATCTTACCAAAGATTTATAAAGGCATATGAACGCAACATCCGACAGGTCCCTGATGTTTCTAAATAAAATTCCTAAAATACGTTTAGATTTTTAAATCTGCGTCATAACGTGCTCTTTAAAAGTAAGTTGATTATCTACGATCACTCCAAGATCACGTATGCTCTTTACTCTTGGCAAGATATGAGCAACCCCATTCGAATCAGTAATTTCATAGATTGCTGAAAAACATTTGCCAACCGATATCAAACTGCATTTACTTATGTTGACTTTGAGACTCCATGTATGAAACCAAGACATAAAACTGTTCAAGCAACTTTGCAACAGTGTACCATCTTGCCTGTGGTGCCAACAATGTACCAAAAATTTTAGCATCATCAGCATATAAAAAAATATCGCTACAAACTGAGTATATGTCGTTGATATATATCATAAACAAAAGAGGTCTGAGTACTCCACCTTGGGAAACTCCACTAATAATAGGTTTAGCACTAGATACTCGACCGTTTACACCAACAGCAAATGTTCGTCCATTGAGGTAATTTTTAATCCATCTTATCAAGTTGTCATGAATTTTATATTTATATAATTTAAATAATAATCTGGGGTGGGAACTGGTGTTGAAGGCCGTCTCTAAATTAGTATATATGACATCTGTAATGTTACCTATTTAAGCTGAGGCAGTTATTTCATCAATAAATTTTAAAAACTGCAGTGTGATTGAACGAAAGTGCAAAAAGCCATATTGTATAACGACGACGACCAAGTTATCGAGAAGACTCACGATGCACGTACAAACTGGCGCTATAAAGAAGAATCACATGAAAGAGAAACATAAAACTAAAATTACTAGACAAATCTTGGACCACAATGTTGAAATCTTACATTACAATAACAACTACGATACTTTTTAACAATTACGTTAAAAAGCATATTTCATGATTTAAATAGACCTGCATGAATAAGATTAAAAGAAACAATAAATAATCAAAAAATTGAACCAGTTATTAAAGTGTCAGTGAACGTCTTAATTAAAAAATATCTACAATAAACATAAAATATTACCTGTAGGGGTAGATATCAATTTTGAGCTTTCTTCCAAATTAACAGTAAATACAGCATTACATTTACTTTGAGCTGTTTGTTGAATATCCAATCTCTGTGAGTCTTGCAAAGGCTGGCAACATGGAGTAGGCTGCTCGGAGAACGGTGTGTGGTAATTTCCATCACGGCACAACATCTGATAAGCTTGACAACTATTGAATACCAATAGACAAACATGTTCGTTTTTTACTAACAAAGTTAGTTATAATAATGATTATTCCCCTTTATTGCAAATTAATAAGCAACAAATTTATCAATCATAGTATGGATTTCGTTAACGAAAACTAAAACGAATAAAACCAAAAGTAATGTCTTAAAAAAACTGAAATCTTCCAAAAAACAAAACAGAATTAAAACAAAAAATTAAAACGAAAAAAAGATAATTTGAAAACTTGTCTTTTTATATGAAATGCACAACATTCTCTAGAACATTGATGTTGTTTTTGATTTTCATCCATTTGATGCTTAATTCGCGTTTTTGAAAATTAGTTACTTTCAAAAATAAATAAATTTAAGCATCAGTACAATATCGGTCGTCGTCGGTGGGAAGTTTTTAATTTATCAAATCGATATAGATAGAGAAACAGGAGAAAATATAGATTAAAGTTCCGACAAATTTAAGAACTCACATGGAAACAAATCATTTGAAAAACATTTTATTAACAAAGTTTAAACATTGTTATAAATTGTATATAATTAGAATGTTAGGAGGAAATAAATAAAAAAAATATAATAAATAAATAAATAAACAAGTCAATTAATATAAATAAATATAATAAATTAGTCAAATATATATCTTTATATAGCTTACATTTCTACAATTCAAAGACACTCTAGCAAATTATCACGTGCCTCTTATTAGTAAAATATTACTAATAATAATGAAATAAATTATTACACTTTAAAAAACCCTTTTCTATTTAAAAGTACAAAAATTAGATGATAATTTTTTTGGGTTAAGTTTTATATTAGACGTGAGTCAATATAATTTTGAGAGTAAGCAAAAATTTCAATTGGCCGCCATACTGTAAAGATGCGTTTGTTGAATGCCAAAATTGTAAAATAAAATATCCAGAGACCAGAATACAAAAAGTCAAGTGTATAAAAAAAAGTAAATAAAATGACGACAATAATAAAAAAGAAAAAAAATAAAAATTATTAAAATAAATAAATTAAAATAAACAAAAGAATGAATGAATAAATAATAAAATGTTATAAATTATAAAATAAAAAAAAACAAATAAATAATTAGTTGAAAGAAAAATATTAATTAAAATGAAAAACAAATTTTGAATAAATAAAAATAACCTTAATGATATTTACACCATTTAAATTTTTCAAAAATAATGTCAATCATTAATAAAATTAAATTTAAAAAATGAAATAAAAACTAAAGAAATAAAATCTAACTTTAATAAAAACAAAAAGAGCCTAGTTTTAAATAAATTATTATTCATTATAGCTATCCATTTGAAAATGAGTACAACAATGATGAATAATTTGGAAAAATGGTCTCTTTCAAAATACATATCATAGGATTATGTTATCGCGTCGTAATTAGGCAAATACATAAAATGAAAATAAATTATAGGTTTTATTAAAAATTAAAAAGAAAAAATTATTGACAAGGTTATTTTTAAGATTGTTTTGTATTTGTTATAGATGACTTCGCTACGATTTCTTGGAACTGTTTACTATATTTACTATGTTTAATTTGAATGTTTACTATATTTTAACATTCTCTGGAATAAGGTTGTCAACTTTTCCGTATTCTTTCTATAAGGATTTATTTTCCTTGTTTGCATTTAGTTTGAGGCAAACACGGAGTTTCTGTTTTAACATTTTAACATAATATTTCAACGATTTTATGTTGAGACATCCAAATTTATAAAACACCGAGAAAACTTATGCAAAGCAGCTGCTCACAGACGTAGACAACCAAAATCAAAGAGTTTCTTTCAGTTTCTGTTATCAGATGGTCCAACGTACTTTTTATCCATGTCAACAAAATACCATACATAAAGTGTTCAGATGTTATTTAGAACAATCAATCAATCAATCTTCGTTTTGCGTCCAGAGACCCGGTTTCCCGAGGTAGGATGTTGTTTTCTTTGCCATCAACCTTTTGCGCCAAATTAGACGATCGGTTGTATCCATTTCATTTAAATTTAGAGCTTTCATGTCTTGCTCGATTGTTTGCAACCAGGACTTCTTTGGACGGCCTTTGGGACGTGTGCCAGGTACCTCAACATCTGCAAGAGAAGTTATGGCACTGTTTCCACTTCGTTTGACATGACCAAACCATTCGTCAGTCGACATTCGTCCTTTATATCATCTAAACCAGCACGACGCAGGATTTCGGTAGATTTTATTGGTCCTTCAGACTAATGTGACTTTCTCTATTTTAATGGCTTCAAAAACAGTACTATTTCGAATTTGTTGTTGTGGATTGATGCAAGCAGGACAAACAAAATTGGACACTTTAGATAAAGTACCAATTATTTTTGAACAACATTTGTGACACCACTGGTTACACTGCTGACACTTGATTGAATTGTTACCTACACCAGCTTTACAAACTGAACAAGGCCATCGTCCAGTAGCTGTGGATTGGATGGGTTCACCAGTGTTCAATGCTTTGGTTTTGCTGATGTTGACTTTGAATCCATGATCGGCGAGTCTGGTGTTCCAATCTTCAAACATCTATGTTGGGCGACACATGATCCGCCAGGTATAACTTTGACGTTTTTGAACAGCCTTCGGTATGGTTGCTTGACAGCGAAGAAATCAATTTGCGTGGCTTGGCTGATGGTTCACTTTTGTATGTTATGAGATGTTCAAACCTCTTTCTAAAATATGTGTTCAGTAAACAAAACCCGTGACTTTCAGCAAACTCAATGATGCGGTTGCCATCTTCATCCCGTTTTCCATAGCCAAAACCGCCATTTACGTTGTCAAAACCATCTGTTTTCTCAACAACGTGGCCATTGGGATCACCTCCAATCAAGATTGTTTCATATTTTGGTATTGTTGAGATGGTGTCAGAGAACGCAGAAAAAATAATCATTGTTTGCTTTTCTATGCGAAGTTTGATCCACATAAGACGTGAATTAATCCTTTTAATATCCAGTACTTCTTGGGCTAGCGGTTCTCTGACAAAAATTCCAACACCATTTTTGGCCGTCTTTTGACCATTCCAGAATAGTTTATATTTTTCTTTGTCTGAGTTGACATGACAGACACCATTCGATTTCCATCGGGTTTCCTGAAGCCAGCAGATGTCAATCCTTCTATGCTCGAGCATTTCTGCGATTTCCATGCTGCGGCCAGTCAGTGATCCAACATTGAGCGTTCCAAGTCTAAGTACCATAGAGGGGCCATTCTGAATTTTTCTGCAACATCCCTCCGCTATTGCATACTTCCCAGGAATTCTTGCACCCCTTGACCACTTAAGGCCTGCTGGGGTCTAGGGGTCGTTGTTTTTCTTTGTGATGGCATAGGAATAATTTGGGGAAAAGTTTTTACATCCGGACACCCATCCTGACGAATGTATAAACAGTTTATTTAGAACAAAACAAATCATCTTAGTTTTCAACAATATATATATATATATATATATATATATATATATATATATATATATACAATATTCTATAAATTCTACCGAATGTTTGGCGTTAATATGTTTGTAGTTCGTTTTTTCGATTTTTCTCACTAAAGTTTTTTGGTGAACGTTTAGTTTATTAAAATTCAAAATAAACTTATTTTTCGAATTCATGCTGCAAATAAGGCCATATTTCGATTCCGAATGAATCATCATCAGTGCTCCTTGCTGTATATATAGGGAAATATTGACTTTGTCAAGATGAACTTTGACGTTGTAAAAATTAACTTTGGTGTTGTAAAATTGAACTTTGATGCGAATTAGGTGTCAGGTTTCTTTATTGGCTGGTCATCTTCTTTGGTCTCCTTTTCTTCATCGATAGCATCATATTCTTCTTTGTCACTATTTACGATTCTAGTTTTTATTACTTCTTTGTTTTCGTTGTTGGTTAAGCGCCGGGTTGGAAGTGATGTAGTCATTTTTTGTTGTATATTTATTTTTGGTTTATTGAAGTCAATTAGGACTGCTTCTGCAATTTTAAGATGCGTGTAGTTGCTGTTCTGGTATATTACTTTGGTGTTGCTGTCGAGGATTTCACGGCTAATAGTGATTGAGTGTGTTGAGTCCAAATGAGATTTGATAGCACCACTCTGTTTATGCATCGTAAGCCTTCTAGTCAGTGAGGTAGTAGTAATCCCGATATATGAGTCATGTTGACGTGCACAGCCGTCAAAGAGGCAATTAAATTCATATATTACGTGATTACGCTTTAACTCAGAGTTATCTCTAGGACTGCAGTTGTTTTTCAGTATTAAGTGAGTCGTCTTTTTATTGTTGTAATAAATTCGGAGTTTAACTTTACTATTTGGGTTGGTTGGTGTATATATATATATATATATATATATATATATATATATATATATATATAGCCGAGCATGAAAAGTTAAGTTTAAAATATGATTTAAATATACTTTCAAAATTTATATTGAAGTCGGAATGGCAAAAAAACTCCGACTTTTACTCTGGGTGCACCAAGAATTTAGATTCCGACCGACTTCGACAACCTTATCAAGAAAACGACAACACTATGGAAAAAGGCACGATCTTTGTGCACGAAGAAATGCATCAGAAAAGAGTAATTATTACGTTCAAAAATAGTAATAAAAAAATTATTTAAAAAAATAATAACCTTTCGTAATATCTTTTTTGTATCCTAGATTTTAATGAGCATGAAAAACCTTTTGAAATGAAATAAAAACTAATTCATAATTACCATAATAAAGTTTGCCATTACAAAAAGCACTTTAATTATAAACAATATCTTCAAATTTTGTTGATTACAAAACTTTTATATGTATTTTAATGAAAAAAAGTTTCTCACAGTAACGATTTCTTGAAAAATTATCAGCAAATTGTAAATTTGCTAATTGCTTCGTTAACAATCGAATTGCCGTAATAAATGAAAAAATAATCATGAAGAAAAAATTGAATTCATATCTTTCTTTATTTTTTAAGTCATTTGATTTATAAAAAAAAATAATTACTTAATTTAACTTAACCTGAAATAAGATATAAGTACTCACAATCTCCTACTCTCATCTGTACCGTTGCTTCAGGTCAGTGCTGATAATATAAGCTAAACAGACGGCATATTATTTACATATTAATAAATTTTTATTACGTCTTTTTTTAAAGGAAAAAGTATGGCTAAAATGGTGTATAACTACCATAAAAAAGATTGCAAAAAAGATTGCAGTAAATACCAAAGCTTTCTCACGTACTCTTGTATTTTACAGACATGTTGCAGTATAAAATTGAAGATAGACGATGACAAGTATGCTAGGTATATTCCATAATCTGACCATTCTTTAAATCTTGTTGGTAGAAGGACAGTTGACAGCAATATTTTTTGAAATGTTCAAGAAAACATTTTTTCTTCATTTATATACAGACGGAAAAAATGTAGAAGTTCCAAAGTCTACACCGACTTAAGCCACTGAGCCCTATGAAGCTATAAACATTTTGACTACAATGAAAGAATTTGAACTCATGGTCACGTCAAACTTGTGGAGCTACTTGCTAGATGAATTCACAAAAGAAGTCAGTTTCTTAAAAAAACCCAAGACCTACCTTTTTCAAATTTGTAATACAAATTTTTCTTGTAATAGCATTTGTCTTATTAATAGAATTTTGTTCTATTTTTCACTTAACTCTTATTATAAATTTAGCTTTAATGTCTCTTATGATATTTGAGTCTTACTTTTAGTGTCGGCATTTTATAGTGGTCTGTTATCACCAAAACCTTCGTATTTTAACTTTATTGTGGATGTTTATAATTTGACATATATTTTATATGCTTCTTTTTTATATCAAGAAATTTTAATTCTCGTTTAAATGAATCGTAAAATTTTCAAATTTCTAAACTAACTCAAAGCAACTATTTTTGTAAAACATTGTAGGCTTTCTTTTAACTTCCTCTCTAATTAGAGCAAACAAATTAACAAACTCCAGTTTTTTCCATTATTTTGAAACTTTTAGAACTTCAACATTGTTCAGTTTATATATTAACGACCTGCTAACTAATCTGAAATTTACAACAAAGTTGTTTGCAGATGATACAAAAATCATGAGTTCAGTTTCATCAAACAAGGAAGTTGTTGAACTCCAATCTGATATAGATACGGCATTCAAATGGACCCAAGACTGGCTTTTGCGATTCAACGTTGGAAAATGTGTTGTAATGCATTACGGATCAGATAATAACAAATGTCCTCTGTATATTAATGGAAAACGCCTTGTTGAGTCTGAATCTGAGAGACCTTGGAGTGATTTTTTCAACTAATCTTAAATGGAAGAATCAAGTCATAGCGGTATCTAACAAAGCAAATCGGATGCTTGGTCGAGTGAGGAAATCTTTTGGAAGATTTGATAATAAATTGCTCCGCAATTTATACATAACTTTTATTCGACCACTTTTGGAGTTTGCGGTGTCAGTTTGGCCCCAGATTTGGAGGGTGATATTGAAGAGATTGAAAGAGTCCAGCACAGAGCAACAAAATTAGTTCCTTCTATATGAAATTTTGCTTACATTGATCGTCTCAGAGAATTGGATCTAACAACATTGGTAGAAAGAAGAAGAAAAGGAGATTTAAATCAGATATTCAAAAGCAAGCACACAATGGACAGAATTAATTTAATAAATCAATTTAATAATGTTGTAACTAGAACGCGAGGTCACAGTATGAAATATTACAAAGAAATAACAATACATAGAAGCAGAGAGAATTACCTATTCAGAAGAACAGCAAATATCTGGAATTTATTGTCAAATGACTCGTCGATGCGCAAACATTAAATAGTTTTAAAGCGGGTATTGATTGTTGGATGAATAACAATCAATTAACGAATTGGCTGTGCTAGCATGCCTGACAGCATGCTCTCTAGATATATTTCCAGAACAGCATTACTACTACTACTACTACTACTACTACTACTACTACTACTACTACTACTACTACCTCTCCTCTATTGATAACACTTTTATTTAAATACTAAAATTTAATCGGTTATCATAACCTTATTTGAAAAATTATTGGACCATTTTTGTTTCAATAATTCTAACATTTTGAAGATCACTAGATCAAAAATTGAAAACAGATTTTTAAAAAATTGTTTAACTGTAAAGACTATAAATTACTTTAATTATTTAAAAAAACTTTTATTTTGCGATAGACTTAGAGCTACAGCACCTCCAGAACGCAAACATTTTTGAAAAATTTAACTTTTCTATACAAAATATCTTTTGTTTCAAAGCAATAATTTTTATTTTTTTCTATTATTATATTGTTTCATTAATATGTTCAACTGAAATTATTGAGATGTGTTGGCTAGTTTGAGAAATATAGCGTTTTACAAGTCTCGAAAAAAAATCACTTAAAAATTGGAAGGCGGTATCATAAAAGTCTTCATAACTTGGAAAATAATTGAAATATTTCTAATCAAATTTTATTTTGTCGATGAAATACATTGAGATACTTTCTGTTAAAATTTTAAAAAGAATCGGAGATGATCAGGCGTAGACCATGGTTCAAGTTGACAAAATGACTTAGATACGTAAATTGTATCTTAAAAATTAAGTGATAAAAATCCAGTTTGAATTCGAAATCTGACCCAATTTAGCTGTTTTTGGAAAAATGGCCAAAATTACAAAATAAAACATTAGACTCCTTAAAATTTCCAACTACATATTTCTATATTGTTGTAAAGTACTAAAAAGTTGTACTTCTAAATTTTCAAGTACAAGTACAAAAACGATGTAAAATTACAAGTACAAGTACTTAGGTGTCAACTACAAGTACTTTAAATTGGCACACGAGTATTGCATAGAGTGCTGCACAAATTGCATTATTGTTATTATTACTGAGTGCAAGTACCAAGTATAGCACCGATTACTGGTTAAGTGAACTTAATACAATGTTTATTACAAACATAAAGGAAAAATTTTATTTAAATACAGTAATTGATGATGAAAACATTATTAAAAATAGCGATACATAAATAAATGAACAATGCGAATGAAATATTGTGACATAACCGGTAATATGATCAAAAATATTTAAATACATTAAAATTCTCGAGAGCGTTGTCCTAAAGAACGAACGGTTAAAAGTAACGGACAGTGTTGCTCATCCCGGAACTTTTTTCTGTTGAATAACTCCTAAAGAGTGGACATTTCGAAGTAACGACACACAGACTTGTTTTTGAGTAGAAAATGACTTTCAGGTTTTAAAGAGCGTATTATTTGCTGAGCTTGTTTACAATTTGATTTGTTCTTCTATTTTTCATTATCTTCTTTTTTATTAAAAATAAGAAAAAGCTAGTTGATGCTGTAGGCTGTACCGACTGTGATAATTCTATGGCATCATCTGTTTGACTGAAAAGTTAGCAGAAGCAGTTTAGGACAACCTTCAAAAAAACTTGCCGGCGAGGCTGTTGGCGTTGATATACAAATAGTTAACAATTGAGAATAGGCTTCCAGAAGTCAGCTCACACATATCCAACGCAGATAAGAAAGTTTATCACAACGTTCGCCCGTTTTACATCTAATATACAAAAAAGCATCAAGACCGCCTAATTATAAATAACTTTTTTTGACTTGCTCTTTAATAGGATAAAATTTTCACCTTTGGTCATTAGTCAAGAACAAAATCCTCTTTTTTTAAAACATGAAAATGTTTTCAAATCCTTTAATACAAGCTATACTGATGTTTATTTGACTGGAATTGCCAACTTTAATCTCAAGCTCTGAAAAAAAGCAATTTACCCGTGACATATCGCTGAAACAGAAAAGAATGGATGACTGTCATATAATTTTTTGGGATGGTGCCAAATCTTAAAAACAAAATGAAAATTAATAGTGTATTATCTAAATTGTTCTTTTTAGATTTAACTAATCTTTTTATTTCTTAGAAAGAAAGATACTTTTTTGTTGATAATTGTTTTGCTCATCTTGAGATTTCCTTTTCAAATGTTGTCATTAAATATTTACCAGCTAAAGCAACGTCATGCTTGACTTCCTTAGACTTTTGACTTCTGGGAGTGTAGTTTTGGCATGAGAAAAAATCAGAGTGTAGATATGGGGGTCATTGAAGCGGATCCTAACATAAACAACTTTTTGGTGTTTAGAGAAATATATAACTATGAATAACAATTACACGTGCCGTTAAATTTTGATTATTTTGAAGATCAAGGTGCTGTAGGAAAAGAGAAAGAAGAGGCACCTAACTAAGAAATCATAACTGCAAAGATGACATTGCATTATATCAAAAAACTTACACATTATTTAATTCATAAGTGCAATAGATTATTGTTATAACTTTCTGAATCCATTGAAAGTCTTTTAGAATAAAATTTTAAAAAAATTGAAAAATTGCTAAACAGACAACCATAGATGATTTTTTTCTGATGAAATATAAAAAAGTGTTATTTTATAAAACTTGTAATAGCAATATTCAACTTATCACAATTGAAATTTAATGTTGAGTCTTCACAAAAGGACAGCTCAAAGGAGAGGATAGTTTGGTCATTCCCCGACGGTGTCTTCTCTTGATGACTTCTGCTCTAATAATTTTTATAGCATCATCGAGCTTTTGATCACCGAGATAGTTCAGTCGCTAGAAGTGCCATGTATACCTCTGCTGTTACGAGATGGCATGGTTCAAAAACTTTCTGTGGTATGGTGTGGTGTGGAGAGTATAGCCTTTGTGACACGAAAGTTTAATTACAAGTATAAAATAACAGGTAAAAAGCTCTGCATTTGACTGAGCTTCATTGCAAAGTATAAAAAAACCAAAAAAAGCATTAATTATTTATTCGGCAAAATTCTTTTGCAGTCGTTATTTCGTTTGTTAATCAATTAATTAACAAACAGAATAACAGCTGTAATAGACCAGTGAGAAAGAATAGATTTATGGTAGATTGAAAAAAAATTAACGAAATTCATTTCAATGAAGAACTATAAAAAAGAAATCAAAAATGCAATTTAATCCTAAAATTAAATTGATGAAACAAAATGTTGAAAACAATTTTTCAAGTTGCATACTTGAGACTCCCACAATGTTCACATTGCAAGCCAAATGCCTTCGAAACTGTGCATCAACAAATAGCTTAAAATGAAAATAATTAAATCAACTCAATAAAAATTAAATGCTCATATCGTAAGCAATCGTGTCAAAAACTGTTCATTAACAAATAGCTAAAAAATAACTTGATAACCACCATTTTATCTTCGCTTTCATTTTCTTCAAGTTTCAAGAATAAGCTATTGTTTTCAACATTTTCATGAGCACTTAAAAAAAATGGAAAAACTTATTTTCCAATAACAATTAAATAGAAACTAATTCAATTGTATGAGTTGAAGTAAAAATGTATCATATACTTATTAAGCCCTTTCATACAGATTGTACAATTATAACTATTATTTATTATTATTATCTGAACATTTATATAGCACCGGTTATAAAACCAAGATTTTCTCACAGGCGCCATCCCAAAATAAAAGCTCATTAAAAAAAGTATAGAGAAACCAAGCATAATAAATCAAAAGTTCAAGATTCTAATATTATATAAATGTAGTTAGTTATTTAAAACGATTGCTGGCTTAACACTGCGTCGATTGTTGATGTTGTTGAATGACCTGTCCATAATTCTCACATGCTCGGGCCACGATCTTTCATCCGTGACGAGACTTGAATATTTAGCATCAACGCATAATCGAAAGGATGTAGACAGCTGCAGATCATCCGGTCTGACATCATCATCTTTTTTCTTGCAGGCAGAAAAACATGAGATAGCCTCAACTTGAATTAATATAAGATGATCATGTACATAGCCGCTAAACATTTAATCATGTATGTAATGTTGATGTAAAAAATTCTTTTTCGAACAAAAAATTTACTAGCCGATATCTTGGAGTCAATAAATGATCTCGAACCCACAATGATTATAATGTTTAATTGCAGACGATAAAACACGTTTTGAACGATTTTTTTTTCAACTAGTGTAAAATTGTCATTAACACTGTATTCATCATTGTTTTCAATAATTTTTTTTAGATTCGAAGTTTTCTGTTCAAGCGCTTCAACGTAAACACGTCCCCGGTGAAGCTAACTTCATTAATATTAATTTTAGCTGTCAGACCTGCTGGTTTTTGTATAACAACTGACAAATCACCTTGAACTGATTAACAAGTTGCTTAACATTTATTTTTATTTCGTTCAATATGCTGCAATTTTTGTTTAGCAAATCCACAATTGGTTTCAAATCAGCGAATGGTTCCAAATCCTCAGAAACAGGCGCAGCCACTCGCAATTGCTCATATTTCACTCAACTGTCAAAAACGTTAGTCACAAATGCGGGAAATTTATTGCTAAAACTATTGTCACCAATGAACTTCAAAGCGTCAATTAATTCATTAAATCCCTGTTTTTTATTAGTGTTAGACGAGAAGTTTGGCAGACTAATTTGAACGGTTTCAGCTTCAAGGGGCAAATTTTTTTGGCAGCAACCATATCCTGAAGCCGAAAACATTCCACAGCAATATTCAACAAATTAACATCGTCAAAAAGTCATTTAAACCAAAAATAACAAAAATTCATAACAAATAAATTTTTCCGACATTTTGCATGTACATCCATACATTCAATATATATGCATCATACATATATATTAATGTGTGTGTGTGTGTGTATGTGGCGTGTGTATATACAAAACACAATACTTCCTTATATCGACAACATGGACAGAATTCCATAATTAAGCGAAAGCCTACACAAATTTTCGTTTAACAATATATAAATGAAATACGCAAAAGCTAATGAAAATATTCTTGTTATAGTGAAATAAGTGAAATTTTGAAAGCAGAGTTGGCCATCGTAATGATGAAAACCTGGAGAATCTTATACTGCATCAATCTTTCGTCAATGTAGGCCACTTAAACTCTTACCATCAACCATCAAGTTTTATACTTTACAGATCTAGAACTAACTTGACTTATCAATGCCTAATGTTTTTTAATACTTACCACAACACAAACTTGTAGGATAGCGATCACAAAATTTCGGTGCACTAAAGATGAAAATTTTGAAATTTCGTAGTGCTAGATGGGAAATTTCATTTCTAAGGTGGCATTAAGTTTTAAAGTCAAATAAGTTTCTGTGATTTATTTTTGCTAATAAATATGTACTTTTTTAAATAGTTGCAGCTCATGAAGAATTTGTCAAAAACGGCCCGCTGGTAAAATGAGCTTGAAAACTCTGACATGAACCATAAATATAATAAAAATAATAAGTAAAATAATGTGTGAACAAGTAAACTTGATTTGTCATGAAGATTGAAAAAAACAACCAAGAATCTTCTCTTTGGACACAATTTAAACTTTTATTAGGAAATTTTTCAACGTGTTTGTCATTCCAAATGTTACCTTGAAAATAAAATGATTAAACAACATTCATCAATTATTTATCGAAACAATAAGACAATATTTTTTATCATTTACTGTACAGAGTTAACGTTGGTCTGCATAGAAAAAGCGTGATTAAATTGTGGTAACGTCTCATGACTGAAAAAATAGGAATGAAACAAAATAGAGAATTGAATACTTCGTGCAACTTACTCGTAGATGTTCAATCATATTGCAATTGTGAGGTTTGATGAAAGTTTATTCTTATTTTATATATTACAAACTGATATATTTAGTAAACTGAAATTCTATTATCTGAAACTCCAAAAATATACAAGAACAATTTTCACCAGTTGGTGCAAATCGAATTTTACATTAAAAACATCAAAAACGCGTCAGTTTGCTGTCGGATGTTATCCTGAGGTTCTAGGTTCACAGTTTCATCAAAAAGAAGCTCAAAACGATTCCGAACCTCCGCATTAAACTCGTTTTTGAGATTTAAGTTTTTAAGTTTTTCAGTATTGAAAGTACTTTGTTGTTTGGAAGAGTCTTCGATTTTTTCAAGAAAAACCTAAACTGCGGATACAATTTTACGATCTGATACGACATAACATGTGTTATATGCACGGCAGTTTTTGACGAAAAGTCCACCATTTTGTATTGAACAAAATATGGTCTAACGGAGAAAACTCGCCTTTTAGACTTTTGTATGTTCGTAGCATGGACGGTTTGTTTGGAAACCAAAAGCTCGCGGGGCGAAGGCTCGTCATTTCACACAAGTTGATCATATATATATATATATATATATATATATATATATATATATATATATATAATTGTTATAATAATACATGTACACTAGACCGTTTTATTTTTATTAAGAAAAAAAATTTTTTTTTAAACCAGATTTGCATATGGGTTTATTTTGTGTCATTTGATGATATAAAGACAAACACCAAAAATAAATAAAATCAAACAATGTTAAGTGACCTCTCATTGATGAGATTGTTCAGAAAATTCAGTTTTTTAAAGCATTTTTTTTTTAAATTAATAAAAAATAATTGTTTTTAATTTATTATGAATATTTATATATTGTTTTATTATAATGTAATGTATGAATCAGTATAGTTCTTTTTCTAAGGTTCATTCATTAATTTCCTGTTATGCTCAATCACCTGATACATCAACTGGCGCTGATTTTCATCATGAGTAAGTGCTGTATTAAAATCAGATGCCAATTTAACTGCTCGCTCAGCACAATCATTAACTACCCGTACTGCAGTCACTATCTCTTTTGCATTATTGTAATCCTCTAGTTGTGGCCATACTTCTGGATCAAAGCAAAGAAAATTTTGACTGAGTTTCAATGTAGAAAATAAATTTAAAGACTGTTTTGTCACAAAATCTGACAAAATCTTGGATTTGAAAGAACTTATGTGTTTTGGATCTACTTTTCTAACATCATTTTTTTGTTGGTTTATATAATGCTTTAACCATAAGCCTTTTCTCATCGACATTAACCAAATCAGAAACAAATGTCATTCCAACAAGATCTTCGCTTAGATACCAAAGATTCATTTTAATTTTTTTCATTGCTTTTTTTCCAACTTTGCAATCAACTTTTTCAAATAATTCCTGAGTTTGAAGAAGACATAAATCATTGTAAGGAGCACTACAGCTGTTTGCTGCACAAAACCATGCCTTTACATATACAGTTACAGTAAAGAGACAAAGTCTCTTTAATGCTTGTAGCTCATGCGCAGTTAACTTCAGTTGCTCATGAAAGCAAAAAATCTTCAAACAATAAATTCCTTTGGCTATCCAGCGAGCCCTGTGATAAGCTCCTGGAGGAGTGACTTGTACAGCAGTAGGATCTGAAACTCCAAGAGTTATGAGAGAAAGCCTAATCAATTGCAAGTAACCATGTCGAGGTTGAGTATTTTGCAGTTGGTCTTGAAGAAAATCAATCATAGCTACACGATTTTGCTTTAGCTACAAATTTTCATCATTAGTCAAAGAGCAACCAGTTGTTACCTTGTCAATCGATGCATATTTTAACTGATTAATTGATGGCCATTGATCTTTAAATCTACTAAAATTAGCAATTTGAGGGCCAGATGAAGTGAAAAATAAATCAAATAAAGCTGTTCCAATAATTTTAAGAATATGATGCCTGCATGCTAAAAACAAGAGATGTTTATTAAAGGATTTCTTAATTATTGTTATAGCACCAGTATGAATGCCAGTATTAGAACTTGTTGTGTCAAAACACAAACAAGCCAACCAATTTGACACGCCTTCCCAATTCTGAAGTAACTGAACTATTGTGGTTTCTATGTTTATGCCAGTACCGCCAACCTTTGGTATAGCTATCAGTTTTTCTACATTTTTCTCTGATACCACAATTGGCAGGCGATCTATGTTTACACCATCAAAATCAGGTAAAAGTTTTCCATCAAAGTGAGCCACAAGAGGTGTGTTAGGCAAAAATGTGTTTTTGAGAGTTTTTTCGATAGATTGTCGTATAGCTTTTCTAGATCCGTAAAGAGAGCTTGCTGACAAAGTGAGTTCATCAACGTTGATTCCAACTGCCTTTAATGCTAAAGCAACTATGTGTTCTATAAGTTGTTCCCTATAAGTTGTTTTTGTACAATCTAGACTAGCCATGAACAGTGGGTCATCTACTTGACACCTTTTTTTAAGTTCATTAGTTTTAGGAGATATCGGAGTACTTCCTGCAATTTGATTCTGATGGTATTTGCTGACACCCTACTTCCTCATCAGACTTATCGCTTATGTCATCTGTTGATGTTGAATTATCATCATCATCTTCATAATTGGCTATATTTCTCTTTTTATTAGGTTTTTCTTGTTTTTGATTCTTGCTTAGTTTCCTTTTTAATCTTTTCTCTTCTTGTTTGGCAAATTCTTTGTCTTCTCCAAACAATAAACTTCTATAATGTTTTATAAAAACATGTAAAAATATTTTAAAAACCCCAACCACCAAAAAAAATCATTCAGGCTTCTCAGGCTTCATTAAAAATAACAAAATATGATTTGAGAGGTCACTAATACTTATCCTTTTTAATTGAAATTTTTACAGGATGATACAAATATAAAACCACACCATATAAGCCCCTATGCATTGTTTATTTAAAAAAATTTTTTTGAAACAGTCTAATGTACGCAGTAAATGTAAATTTGATTTGATTTGATGTACACAGACACATACATAATATTATTATTATCAAAAATTTATCTAGCACTTCTTAATAAAATTCAAAAGCGTCCTCAAACATTAGATCACCATAACAATAAGCATGGGCTACATAAGAATAAAAATCTGTCCATAGCCAATAAGGGAAAAATAAAATAAATAAAATAATAAAAGGAAAAAAAGAATCAAACATCATAACATAAATCATTACATCATTAAATCGGAGCCTAAAAATTGAAAAACTGACAAGAATATTAATTTAAACTAAACAAGATAAAAAAAATCAACCAAATAATATAAATAACTGACAAGAATATTAATTTAAACTAAACAAGATAAAAAAAATCAACCAAATAATATAAATAACAAAAAAAGAAAAAAATTCCCTAAATAAACTATTTTATTACAATGTGAACAAAAACGTTTTCAAGTTCTTTTTAAAGCAATACATAGTCAGCTTTGGATCCCTGAGTGAAGACGGCAATCTATTCCAGACAGTTGGTCCAGCAACCGCAAAGCTACGTGCACCGGCACACAGATTTGTAACCGGAACTGTTAATATATTCAAATCGAACGACCTTAGGTGCGCACCTGTCTGACGAGGTAAATTCCTCTTAATTTTGTCCTGCAGATACATTGGAGCATTATTATTAAGCGTTTTATACATCAAAACTGCAATCTTGTACATTATTCTTTTATCGACTGTCAGCCAAGCAACCCTTTTAGCGTAGGCGTCACATGATCATTCCACAGATTTCACGATTTTGTATTGACTGCAGGCAAACTATAAAGTAAACTACTGCAGAAGTCAATTCTCGAGTGGACAAAGGCATGCACCAGAGTCTGATGTGTTGAAACGTTTAACGATCCACGAATTTGATTAATTCTTCTGATCTGATATATGCAAACCCTTGACAACATCCTGATATGGTACTTAAATGTTAGATTTGAATCAAACACAACACCCAAGTTAGTTGAATTGTTACAAAACAAAATTCTTTCACAGTTCACACTGTTCATTGGAATTTAATTCCTGCCAATTGCTGCCATGTTCTCACCAGTAGAAGTTTAGTTTTATTTTGATTCAGTTTTTAACTATTCTGCGACATCGATAAATCAACAGCCGTCAAACATTCTAAAAATTTATCCATCTCTATTTGAAACGAATCAGTTGTAGTTTTAACTATTATCTGAATATCATCGGCAAAGGCGTGACATGAGAACACATAAATGATTCGATAACATTACATATCTCTGACGTGTATAAAAAAAGATAGTGGGCTAAGAACAGATCCTTGAGGCACCTCGAAGATATCAGACTTTATAACTCCAATCAATACCTGACTTTATACCTTTAATCAGTACCTGTTGTGTTGCTCTACTATCCAAATAAGATTTAAACCATTCCAAAACCAAACTACCAATACCAAAACTAAGATACAATCTATATATTAGAATCCTGTGGTCAACACAGTCAAACGCCGAACACATATCAAGGAAAGCCAGGAGTGATATAATTATTATTAACATTAACACCACTCATTACAAAATTATTATTACAAACAGTAAAAACTCGCCTTAAACTCATTTCTACAAGTTTAAAAACAACTGGCCCTAAAATTTGGAAATTATTTGTGCCCCATGCCATTCATAACATAACAAGCAACTCTTTAAAAAAAGGTTCCGATCTTAGCTTTACTTACTTCATCCCGACACCACCATCTAACGATTTATATACATTAATATATAGCTGTTGTTTAAATATGAATGGGTGTGTGTTGTGTGTGTATGTGTGGTGCGTGTGTGTTTTTGTCTGTCTGCTATTATTATGATTATTTGACTACTTCATAGGTATTATCTGAATGTATTTCATTCTAGTTAACATTTTTATAAAATTTTGATATAGTATTTGAATGCATCTGAACGCTGAAATGGATTGTCTTAATTTCTAACTTTTATGTTTATTTATGACTTAGTTAAGGGTGGCCTCTCCACAAGTTTATTTTAAACTTATTTGGTCCTCTATAATGAAAAATAAATAAATAAATAAAAAATGCTCAACAGTTAGTATTAGTATCTGGGGTCTCGCATAGAAGGGCACTTAGCAATATTCTCTAAAATACAAAATGAATTATACTTTTGCAACAATAACAATATGCTTTGTTTCACATAAATTTTATCATTTGGATCACAGGATTTATTAACTATTTTAGTACCTATGTTATCAAGAAATAATTGCGTTTGTTTATCAACTGGGCCGAATGTCTCCACACCAATCGGGGCCAAAACTCTCGTATTGTCGTTAAGATCTTTTTACTCAGCGTTGTTAAAATTGGCAGTTTTCATAGAAGCGGAACCTGGCTTCAAAACCGTGTAATTGATGTACCTTTCGGCCAACGTGTGAGGGAACATCACATTCCAGGATTTTCAAATAGTACGCATGCTGGTTCTTTAATGACATGTATATCTGCTTTCTGGAACAATCAACGTATGTAATCATTCATGCCAGAATGCCGTGAACGTCGTGTCGGTTTGGCTCAGCAAGACATGTAAGGCATTCTGCTTTCTTGTCTTCCTGAACATGCAGAGCATTCTGGTTGCTTATCTTCTTAAACTCAACCTTCACGATAAGCCAAGGTGGCCCAACAGAGAAACATCAGCCTCACACAAGCATCTACAACCTGACACCACAGGGAACCCAAGTCTCAAGCCTAAACATACTCTAATGGAAGAGCATTGTCAAGCCTAGTACCACAGGCCGTACTGGAAATAGCCCTTAGCCAAGCAGAACCCAATTCACTTCTAACAGCCATCAGCGTTGCTTTACCTGAAAATGAGTCATTTAATTCCTCAAGTTTCGTTTTTGATATATTCAAAAATGGTTCATTCCATTTCTTTTGCGAATAAACGTTTATGTCCATTATATCACCGTAAACCGTGCACAAGCTCTAAAATGTTTCATGTCTTAAGTCATTCTGGAATACTACGTTCATTGACAAGATCTTTTCCTGGAGGGCTGCCGTGGCCGCAGCCGATGACAAAAATGCTGAAACCCAAACCTAGACCACCCATATTGACAGGCAGAATAGCCTGATTCCATACTTTATAGTCAAAAGACACATTGAATATGGTCTGAAATCATGTGCGCAGTTCACTGTCAAATTCATTTGACATTTGTTGAGACGGGCTCAGAGAGGTACGCAAAAAGTAGGACAGCCTAGGGATAAATTCTGCCTGCGTTAACAGAACAAGGGCATCATGATTGCCAATCTCTATCATCATTGATATAATATGTTGAAAATCCTCCAGCTTTTTGGCTCAAAAATTATCATGGCGTTTTTCTCTACAAACGATTATTGCGTAGTTCTAAATTGATTGCATCTTGCCCATGGATTTTGGTGGTAATCCATGAAATAAACTGCTGCAATAGTTCAATTTATATGGATGAATATTAATACCAAACATTATATATATATATATATATATATATATATATATATAATATGTATTATATGTATATATATATATATATATATATTTACAATTTTCTATAAATTCTGCCGAATGTTTGGCGTTAACATGTTTGTAGTTCGTTTTTTCGATTTTTTTCACTATTTTTTTTTCAAGTTTTTTGGTGAACGTTTAGTTTATTAAAATTCAAAATAAACTTATTTTCCGAATTCATGCTGAAAATAAGGACATATTTCGATTCCAAATGAATCATCATCAGTGCGGTTGATGTTTATATAGGGAAATATTGACTTTGTCGAAATGAACTTAGATGAAAAATTGAAAAAACGAACTACAAACATATTAACGCCAAACATTCGGTAGAATTTATAGAATATTGTAAAAATTATGGTCTATTACCAACATATATATATTCAATTTTCTTCAATTTTTCTCACTAAAGTTTTTTGGTGAACGTTTAGTCTATTAAAATTCAAAATAAACTTATTTTTCGAATTCATGCTGCAAATAAGGCCATATTTCGATTCCGAATGAATCATCATCAGTGCTTTCTGCTGTTTATATAGGGAAATATTGACTTTGTCAAAATGAACTTAGATGGAGATTGACTTTGTCAAAGTGAACTTTGATGGAAATTAGGTGTCAGGTTTCTTTATTGGCTGGTCATCTTCTTTGGTCTCCTCTTCTTCATCGGTAGCATCATATTCTTCTTTGTCACTATTTACAATGCTAGTTTTTATTACTTCTTTGTTTTCGTTGTTGGTTAAGCGCCGGGTTGGAAGTGAGGTAGTCATTTTTTGTTGTATATTTATTTTTGGTTAATTGATGTCAATTAGGACTGCTTCTGCAATTTTAAGATGCGTGTAGTTGCTGTTCTGGTATATTACTTTGGTGTTACTGTCGAGGATTTCACGGCTAATAGTGATTGAGTGTGTTGAGTCCAAATAAGATTTGATAGCACCACTCTGTTTATGCATCGTAAGCCTTCTAGTCAATGAGGTAGTAGTAATCCCGATATATGAGTCATGTTGACGTGCACAGCCGTCAAAGGGGCAATTAAATTCATATATTACGTGATTACGCCTTAGCACAGAGTTATCTCTAGGACTACAGTTGTTTTTCAGTATTAGGTGAGACGTCTTTTTATTGTTGTAATATATTCGGAGTTTAACTTTATTATTTGGGTTGGTTGGTGTGACATTTTTATTGATGATATGTTTAAGAATAGCTTCATCTACTATGTATCCAGTTGACATGTGATTTCTGTAATACAAGATGATGTCGTTATGTTGATTATTGGTACTAGGAAGGTTATTAGGTCAATATTTCCCAATATAAACAGCAGAAAGCATAAGATGATTCATTCGGAATCGAAATATGGCCTTATTTGCAGCATGAATTCGGAAAATAAGTTTATTTTGAAAACTAAACGTTCACCAAAAAACTTTAGTGAGAAAAATTGAAAAACGAACTACAAACATATTAACGCCAAACATTCCTTAGAATTTATAGAATATTGTGTATATATATATATATAAATATATATATATATATATTGTCACTAATTCTTTCTTATTTTAAAGCTCTAATTAATTAAAATTACGCCAAACAGTATTTTCTATAAGTTTTATTTAACAAACAGAATATTAACTAAATAGTTAATTACCGAATGAATATTAACTAAAACATTACGGCAAAATTAAATATCAAAACTGTCATAACGTTTTCCAATGTCACCTTCTAACTAATAAACTAAACTGGTTTATCTAATCGCCTCAGTGGCTCTAAACTATTAAGCGCTAAGCGCATAAGTTTGGAGATCGTCACATCCCCCCAACCCACGCGAGGCTGGTGGTTCCGCGTGGAAGGTCTGCATCTTTGGATCAACCCTCTCCACATCTGGACAACGTGTCAG
This sequence comes from Helobdella robusta, assembly GCF_000326865.2. Taxonomy (NCBI): domain Eukaryota; kingdom Metazoa; phylum Annelida; class Clitellata; order Rhynchobdellida; family Glossiphoniidae; genus Helobdella; species Helobdella robusta. The sequence continues at coordinate 712,860 of NW_008704704.1, read as the reverse complement.
CGACAAAGTTTTCTTTCCCTGACACATGTTGCACCCTATAATTGAAGTCCTGCAACATCAGTGCCCATCTGGTGATCCTTTGATTGGACATCTTGTTGCTATGGATCATCTTAAGCGGTGCATGATCTGACAGTACCACGAATTCGTGTCCCATTAAGTAGATTGAGAACTTCGTTATGGTGTAGACAATAGCTAATGCTTCCTTCTCTATCGTTGAAAAGTTCTGTTCAGTCAATGACAAATTTCTACTGAGGAAACACACGGGCTTCAAGATGTCGTCAACTTTCTGTAACAATGCACCAACTACTGAATAAGCTGATGCATCGCATGCTACGAAAAATGTTTTGTTGATATCCGGTATCTGTAGTATTATCTTGTCTGAGAACAACCTCTTTAGGTTCGCTATGCAGTTTATCATCTCATCGTCTGGTGTTATATTGTTCGGTTCATTTTTCCTAATTACTTGTAGCAATGGCTGCAGGAACTCAGTAAAATTTGGAAAGAATCTGCGGTAATAGCTACACAAACCTAATACACTTCTCGCTTCCTTCTTGGTTGTAGGTACGGTGATATTTAATATTTTACTAATATTACGCTGTATCGGTTGAATAGTATTATTAGAAATCACATGTCCCAGGAATTCTACTTCATAACTGGCAATATTTGTTTTGCTGGGTTTCACTGACAGTTTATTCACAGCAATTATTTTAAAAATTTTATCTAATGCAATTAAATGTTCTTGCCAGGTTGTGTGAAAAATACAGATGTCATCTAGATAGAATACTATATCTCTTCTGTGTGTAAACAATGATGACATCATTCGGTTAAATGTGGCTGGTGCATTGGCTAAACCAAAAGGCATATAATTCCACACGAAATTACCGAATGGGGTTGTAAACGATGTATAACACTTAGAATCTTCAACCATGGGTATTTGCCAGTATCCTCGTGAGAAATCTAGTGTTGAAAATATCTTTGCACCTCTTAATTTTCCAATCAAACACTCGATATTGGGCATCGGATACGGATCTATAACAGTGATGTTGTTAAGCTTCCTTTAATCTATACACATCCTCATATCTCCAGTTTTTTTCTTAACCAACACGACTGGAGCGGCATAGGGGGAATCTGAAGTATCAATAATGCCTTGTTTGTTTAATTTATGAATCTCCATCCTTAGAAAGTTTTCATGGTGAAATGGAACAGGATAAAGCTTCATACTCGTTGGCGTGTTATCACGGATCCGGATTTTATGCTTAATGATGTTCGTTCTACCCGGCACATCTGAGAAAATTACTTTGTATTTCTCAAGTAATTTTTTCATCTCTTCTTGTTGAGAAGCTGACAAATGATTTAATTTGACGTCATGATACGTTTCCGTTTGCTTCATCTCCGGTGTAGGAACTTCTACACTATCTGCTGATTGGAGGAATAACATTTGGTTGACAACTTCATGAGATGATGGTAGAGCATCGGCTATCCTCGGTAAATATTCCTTCAGCATGTTAATGCGAAATACTTTACTCTGCCCTTTCATGTTTATGGCGTAGTCAACGTCTGAAATGATCTTCATGACTTTAAACGGTCCTCTCCATTTGATAAACAATTGATTATTTATATCTGGTAGTAGCACCATTACCTCATCTCCCACCTTCAATCTTCTCAACTTTCTTCTTTGATTTATTCGATTCAATTTTATTGGTGTATTTATTGTTGAATCATTCACGACAAATTGACAAACTTTTACAACTTGTTCACGCGTTTTGACAACCAATTCGTAAGATGTCTGAACATCTGGTTTGATGTCTTGTTTTGACAACAAATCACTGTATAACGACAATGGGCCTCGGAAATTCGCGCCATAAACCATCTCAAACGGTGAGAACCCTGTTGTTTCATTCGGTATCTCCCTATATGCAAATAGCAATGGTGGTAACATTTTATCCCAGTCACCTGGATCCTCTTGCGCTATTTTATTCAACATTCTCTTCAATGTGCCATTGAACCTTTCACACATCCCATTCGTTTGGGGGTGGTATGGTGTTGTAAAGTGTTGTTTAATATTCAACGTTTGGCAGAACTGTCGAAACTCATTTGAAGTGAACTGTGTTCCTTGGTCAGACAAAATTGTATCGAGGTATCCCGTTCTAGAAAACACTACTATCAAGGCATCGGCAACATCTTTGGTTGTTATATGCTTCAACGGTATGGCTTCAGGGAAACGAGTACATAAATCTACCATTGTAAGGATATATCTATGTCCTCTTTTAGACAATACAGGCATAGGTCCGATGATGTCTACTGCAATCCTCTGAAACGGTAATTCCGCAATCGATGTTGTTTGAATCGGTGCCTAAATATACGGACCTTTTGGGCCATGAATTTGACAATTATGGCATGTTCTAACATATTGTTTAACATCTTTGGTGATGCTTGGCCAGTAAAATTCATTTAGAATCCTATTTAATGTTCTTTTGACACCCATATGTCCTGAAAAAGGCGTGAGGCGTGTCATGGGCTAATTGCAAAATTTTATTTCTGTATCTTTGTGGCACAATCAACTGCTTTGTTAGCCCGGTCTTAAGATTAACTTCTCTCACATAAATCCCGTTTTCTTGTTTCATGATTGAGGCATTGGGATCCTTTCTTGGATTCTGAATCTATTTACTCAAAGAAGGATCTTTCCACTGTTTATTTGCCATATCGTCTGGTTGATAATTCATAATTTTACCATTTACATTACCATCTTTATTTATCTCATCATTGTTGTTGTTATTTTTATTCATCTCGATTTCATCCTTGCTTCCATTATTTTTGTTGTTGTGGTTATTATTTTTAATGATTTTGACTTCTTGGTTTTCCTCATCTTCCTCCTCTTTTTTTATTATTCATCACTAGACTTGATTTATTTTGTTTTATATCTTCAATGGTTATTGGAGACTTCCTATCCGCCAGAATATCATCATCAGGAACATTATAATTTCCCTCAACATTGTTCTCTGTTTCATTGTCGTTACTATCATTCATCTTTTCTTCATCATGTACATGGTCAAGATTTTTCTCTCCACTGTTCTCTGTTTCATTATTATTATTCATTTTAACTTCATCATGTACATCCAACATAGTTTGTTCTGCGATGGGTTGTGGCTGCGTATAGTTCTGATCTAATTTTTCAAGAGCTTTTTCCTTCCTACTCCGTGATCTGGTAATCGCCATGGATTTATTGATGTCATGGTGATTTTGCCAATGTGTAATATCCGCTTCTGTACACTCTTTCACATCTGCAACATTCCCAATTATTAAATCGATGCCATCTAGGGGTTGATCTAGTACTAACGCTTTGTGCCATCCTGTCAAATACGGACTATCAACATAGATTATTGCTATAGGATGTGTACTAATCTCACCTTTGAAGTCTTTAACTTTTCCGTATTCTCCAGTATATACTATATATATTCTCCAGTACTAACGCTTTGTGCCATCCTGTCAAATACGGACTATCAACATAGATTATTGCTATAGGATGTGTACTAATCTCACCTTTGAAGTCTTCAACTTTTCCGTATTCTCCAGTATATGACTGTGGCCTCACACAATCTTGATGTATCAATAAAGTGGTTGTACCGGTATCTCTCAGCGTAATACATTTCTGTTGATCAACAAATGCTGAAATCAGTGTTAATTTACCATCGCCTTGTTAAATTTCTGCAAAAAAACTTTGTTGGTTTATACTGCGTTGATGCTTTCTTGGAATCGCTGAAGTAACAATTGTCAGTGCGATGATTATTTTTCTTGCAAATCTTACAGTATGAACTTTTATTGGGATTTTGTTGCGTACTGTATTTCCCATCTGCTCTTCCATGTTCTACACTGGTTTTCATTCTCTGACTGGTAGTTTTTGTTGTTGCGAAGAATGCGGTTTGCACTGAAGTTGGCTTGGATAACATCTGATCTAGATGAGCTGTTTTATACTGACGAATCAGTGTTGTCAACGCATCTACGGTTCGCGGACAACGTTCCTTCACAAATACCTGGACTTGTTCATTGTATGCATTGATCACAGTGTCAAGTATGATGTGGCTTCTTATTGCTTCATACGTTTTATTTACGTTAGCCATAGCTAACCATCTATCAAAATACATTGTCATATTTGTTATAAACAGACGTGGATCATCCCTGTGGTCAGGAACACTATGCAGGAATTTTTTTTCTATATTCATCCTCGGTTGCTCCAAACTGTCTCAGAAGAGCATCTTTCACAGCTGAATACTGGTTTCTCTCTTGTTCATTCAGTTGGATACATATGTTGACGGCTCTATCCTTCAAATGACCCGACAGACTTCTAGCCCACTCACGTTCTGGTAATTCACAAGCACGAGCCAAATCCTCAAATCTCGCAAGATATGAATCGATGCTCTCAGTGTCCTCATTAAAAGGTAACATCCTTCTCAATTGATGGAATTTATCAAAACAATTACCGTTATCATTCTTTTGTTGCTGTATTCTGGCCATTTCAATGTCGTGCATTCGTTGTTTCTCCCTTTCCTGGCTTTCACGTTCCCTTTCCTGGCTTTCATGCTCCCTATCCACTCGCTGTCTCTCCCTTTCCTCATGTTTATGTTTATCGATGAATTTAGAGGCCTCTTCACCAGTTAGTCCCAGCTCTTTAACAGCGTTTATATACTGAGCGAGTGACGCCATTTCTAATATTCTTACTTTTTACTCACTGCTGTTGTATGACGGTTGAAATGATGAGGACGACGACAAGTGCTAACTGGGGAGTTCTATGTTTTTTTTCTGCTGGAGTTTCTGTAGCCGACGCTGTAGCCAAGAATGTTGTTACCGAAGACGAAGAAGCTGAAGAGGACAAGAAGGCTGGTACAACTGCTACTGTTGCTGTTGAAGACGATGAAGAAGTGATGACACGAAACTGCTACTGTTGAGAACACAAGGTCACAACAAGTTTCCACAACAATTAATTTTATTTTATTTTTTATTTTATTTAATTTTAATTTATTTATTTTGTTTTTTTTTTTAATTTCAATTTAATTTTAATTTATGACAGTTTGATAATTTTACTTTAACAGCCGCAATTTTCGTTAATTATTTTTAATTTTTATTTTAAAACTCTACGCAGTTTTTCCTAACTCACGTAGGTCTTATAGTCTCGTAATCTTCTCGTAATCGCCAGGGTCGCCAAAATGTCACAAATTCTTACTTATTTTAAGGCTCTAATTAATTAAAATTACGCCAAACAGTATTTTCTATAAGTTTTATTTTAACAAACAGAATATTAACTAAATAGTTAATTACCGAATGAATATTAACTAAAACATTACGGCAAAATTAAATATCAAAACTGTCATAACGTTTTTCAATGTTACCTTCTAACTAATAAACTAAACTGGTTTATCTAATCGCCTCAGTGGCTCTAAACTATTAAGCGCTAAGCGGATAAGTTTGGGGATCGTCACAATATATATATATATATATATATATATATATATATATATATATATATATATATATATATATATATATATATATATATATGTTAAGTGAGTACCTAACATACATAAACTAGAAGAGTTAGAGAACAAATTTACCTTGCTAGTCACAACTGGTTGATGCAGTCACGAACCAAACACCCAATATGTAGTTTGGTTTCATGAATTCCATAAACCTGTTACTCTGTCGAATAAGGTTCAAATAAGTGAGTAAAAACATGGGTGATAAAAGATAACCTGCTCATGAAAGATTCGGTCGGCCAGTACGAATACATAACGTTCAGGATCTTTCAGCACGACCAAAAGTGCATTTTTGTGAAAACCTAACTCATTTTAAGCTTAGACGCGTTTCATTATTGATGTATTAACCCGGACTACTGATGAACCCCAATAACCTAAAGCGAGTTTGGTGTTCACAATAATGAACCTTTGATCGTGATGAGAGATGGTGAACAATATGAACTTGTATTGATTGACCGTATTTGCATGGTCGACTCTTTTCAACCATATTGTTACTCCCTTTTTAATTTTTATTTATTTATTTTTATTTTGTTTATATAATATCGTTGTATTTTCAGTTTTGGTTTAGTTTCTCCATTTTCGCATAACATATTTATATTAATATATAGCTATTTCAACTTATAAAGAAAAAGCCTTTTGAGGTAAAAAATGTATTTATATTATGTTTTGGTTTAGGAACGGGGGCTTTTTTTGTTTGTTCGTTCGTTCGTTCGTTTTTTATTAATTAATAAATTAACAATTAATAAATTTATTTATTTATTTATTTATTTATTACAAAATCACATTGACGTTATTGGACTGTAAAAATGTTATTGACTTTCCATTTTATTTTTGTGAGTGCCCTGAGTAGTCGAATGACACAATACGGGGACTGATGAACAAAAGACATAGAGCTAAAATTTTAAACATTTTAAAATATATTTTCTTACTTTTATTAACTATTCCAGTTTCTACTGCACTGTCAAAAATTCCCAATTTACTCTGCATAGTAAACAATAGAAAAATTATAAATAAAAACGAAAATATTGACAAATCGTTTTATTTCTTGGGCGGTAACCTGTAACCAGAAACTGAGCACTGGTTTTAGAGCTTATAAAAACAACAATGTGTCAACTGGGTACAAAAGTGAATAAAGGAAGAAAATATCATTTTTATTTTAAAGATGTTGTTCGGTAGTATGTAATTAATGAATCAAGCAAATTTCTTGCAAATATAAATATAGAAACCAGCAGGGTTTAATGCTATCTCAGATTTCTCCCATAACGGTTCTACATAGGATTGAAAATATTATTATTTCTAATGCAATAATATCGATAATGTTTACGGGATATTTCGTTAAAAATTTTTAAATGGATGTCCACAGCCAGTCGCTCCCAGCGACATACAATATAGTGCGGTCGGTTAATGTCTTCACATAATATAAATATTTCACTTCCGGACCCCAAGATATCCTTTGGTATATAGATTAATTATGTTATATAATGTTTAAAAAAAGCGGGACACAAGTTATTTGAACATTGTAAATTGTTTATTTCAACCGCAAAAAATAACCGATTTAAGTAACTGAGTAGTAACATTCATTATCTTCGATTTGCAAATTGTAACCGTTGTTTCCATGGTTACGAAGTTATTGACATTTTATATTCGCCGAAAAATTTTCAATTTCGCAAACAAACTTTTTAAATTCGTTGACAAATTTAATTATTACTTAAAAATATCAAAAATTAAAATATTATAAATAAAAATATTGTGAAAATTCGAGCTGAAGTAAATGAAATTAACATGAAAATAAAGTAAATGTGTGCTTCAATCTGTTTACTTTACTACAGACTTACATTGTCACTGCTAAGCATTTTGTCTTTAATTTTTTAGTTTTTTACGAGTAAATTGATAACAAACTGAACATAAAAATTAAAAAAAATCTGAGTTTTTATGTAAGTCGGTAATTTTTTTAA
>NW_008704704.1:704214-705327 GCF_000326865.2 Helobdella robusta | reverse complement strand
AAATTAAATGATGGAGTTAGCATACGAAAAATTGCTGAAAAATTTGGTTGCGGAAAAACTCAAATTGCAAATATTCGTGAAAATAAAGAATCTGTAAAAAGGCAGTGGAAAGCGGGAGTGCCAAGTAAGAATAAAACGTTGAAAAGACGAAAAACGGATTTTGAAGAGATCAATTTTAAATTGTTTGAATGGTTTTCTGAAGCTCGGTCAAAGAATCTGCCAGTTAGTGGACCAATGGTGAAGGTTAGAGTTCTTTAAACAAAATTTTAACTTACCACCTTTTTAAAAATAGGGAAAATAAAGAATTTATTTTGTTTTTTTCTAACCTTCTTTATTATTGTTAGGAAAAAGCTATTGTTATTGCTGTAGACTGTATCGGTTGTGAAAATTTCATGGCATCAACTGGTTGGCTAAGAAGTTGGCAGAAGCAGTTTGAGATAACATTTGTACAACTTGCTGGTGAAGCTGCTGATGTTGATGAAAAAATAGTTGATGATTGGGAAAAAAGGCTTCCTGAGATCTGGATTCTTACCTGAAAATATATTCAATGCAGATGAGACAGGTCTTTATTATCGCAGTTTACTACAACGTTCACTTGTTTTGAAATCTGATAAAAGGAAAGGCATCAAGACAGCCAAAGAAAAAATAACTGTTCTTTTAGCTTGCTCTCAGACAGGGGAAAAATTGCCACCTTTGGTCATTGGCTAGTTTCTACAAAGGTGGCATTACAATGTGCCAGGAAGCTAACTTCCTATTCGATACATATGGGCAATAGAGAATTGTTACAATTTTCTGAAAACATTGAAAATATTTTAGAAATTGAATTGTTAAAAACAAAATGTTTTGGAAAACATACAACTATGAATGATTTTCTTCCACAACAATATTAAAAACGTGTTGTTTTATTTTAATTTTTTATGTAGTATATCAAAAAAGATTTTGATGTTGAGTCTTGAGGAGAGGACAGTTAAGAGGAGAGGACAGTTTGGTCATTCCCCAATGGTGTCCTCTCTAGAGGACTTTTACTGTACTGTCAGAATATTTTTTAAATGATTTAAAAACACAGACAGAATTTTTTTAACGAAATTCGTTCGCTAACATTTATTCGATCAC
>NW_008704704.1:703238-704164 GCF_000326865.2 Helobdella robusta | reverse complement strand
TGAATCGCAAGTTCTGGACGTAGTGAAACGTTGCTTAAGTCTTCACATGTTAAAAGAACTAGATACGCTCATGAAGTTAGTATTGCAGCACTTTACATTCTAAGAAACAACGCATATAGAGATAACCAAAAAACGGCAGTGGAGTCTCTGGAAACATGGGTGGCTCGAAGATGCAAAGAATCTGCTCAGTTTTTATTTTGGCAGACGACCATAATTTTGGAGGGCATATTACTTAACTTTGTTCGTAGCATACGTACTTCTGATTTCTGTTTATTTGTCCAAATGCTCGAAGAGCTTTGTCCTTGGTTGTTTGCTTTAGATCTTATTCATTATTCACGATGGCTTCCTGTTTTCATAAAAGGGCTCAAAGAACTACCAGTGCGACACCCGCAAGTTTATGAAGCATTCCAGAAAGGTCATTTCACAAGTAGAAAAACTAATGCTGATTTCTCCGCAATTTCCGATGATCAATTGCATGAACAAAATAACAAACTAATAAAAGGATGTAGTGGAGCTATCAACAATTTGCATAATAATGATGCTCTTCTTAAATGGATGGTGGCCGGTCCGGAAATCTCACGAATGATACATGATTATGACCAGATTCCAGTGCACAATTTGTCTAATAAAGTTCCAAATCGGTGTCATCATGAATGTTCAGCAAGCTTTCAATCTCGATATATTAGTCATGTTTCAAAAATGGTTAAATATATGCAGGAAGACGGCAATCCATTTTCTGAACAACTTTTGCAAACTATCGACAACCAAAAAATTTTAATGTCTCAATCTGCAGAGAACTCCGTTAGACAAGCGGAACAAAAAGGAATCAAGCAATATGAAAATTTTGTAAAAGAACGTTTAATTTTCGGTCAAAAATCTTTTTATGATTCATTGTCTAAAAACAATTTGGAACTATTTCATGGCCC
>NW_008704704.1:693901-701256 GCF_000326865.2 Helobdella robusta | reverse complement strand
TGAATGCAGACGCCTATTATACACTCNGGAAGAACAGAGCAATTGAAAATATTCCTCCGACTGCTGATGCATTATATCAACACACTAAAAGAGCCACACTTCAAGCTCAGCTTTGGAAAAATTGTTTGTTAGCATTAGCACCAGTGTATGATCCAGAAAAATGGGGATGGAAGCGACTGACTGATGGAACTTATGGATTGTTGTGGACTACAATTCCTGACGTATCTTTGCATTGTTCTGAACTTGTGAAATGTTCCTGCAAAAAAGTTTGCCGAAATTGTAAGTGTAGACGCGGCGAGTTACGATGTACAAAGCTTTGCGCATGTAATGGAGATTGCAGTGAAGAGCCAATCAGTCATGATTCGATTAACTTAGATACATATTCGGATGATGAAAATACAGAAGTTGATACTAATTTTCTGTTTAATGATGATTGTTTGATGATTAAAGAGTACTTACCTTAGATTCATATGAAATGTACATAATTTTTTTTGGTCTTACCTTATTATTTACCGACTATTACATTTTTCTTACTATAGTTCTCATAACTTTTTCCAATTTTTTATGTTTATAAAGAAGTTAAATGTTGTGTAAAATTATTGTTCAATTAAAATTTTTAATAAAATCTAATTAATTTTTTAAATAGTGAAAAAAAATTTTTTTTTGAACAAAATGTTTGTGTCCCGTTATTTTTCAGTAGCAAATCATGTTATCTATCAATATCCAAAACGGCTTGCTGGGGTCCGGAAGTGAAATAATTTTTCACTAACCGACCTCACTAATAATTTGCAGCGCCACTTCATCTGGCTCTGGGGCTATTAAACATGCTTCAATGTTTACATCTTTAAAACCAGAAGAATAATGAATAACAAATAATTTAAATGATATGAAAGTAATAGTTAATAAAAATTTCACATTTTACTCGGTAGAAAAAATTCCATGCCCTCAGGTAGAGCATCCAAAATCCAAGAAGGTAAATAATTTGGCATTTTAAAGTAAAGATTCTAAAAGTACTACCACCCTTTGTTTATTAGATTATCTCCATAATACTGCTTGTGCATATTATGGTAAATATGAAAAATATATAAAAAATACATTTAAAAAATGCATAAAATAAATAAATAACTAACAGACAACCTAACTTTTCTTTTCGAAACTTTACTCTCACACAGAATTTCATTTTTACAACCCTGTGATTATAATGAAATGACAAAACATAAATAAACTAATAAATTGTTTAAAAAAAACCAATCTTAAATGCAAAAAACATTTTAAAAGATAAAATTTCCCGAATTTTTAGCCAAATTTTTTCTAAGCCATTAATAATACACATTATACAAATTTTGATGAAGGGTAGTTCTTTTCTATTTGTCTAATTTCAGTTTCGTTTTTTCGTTAAAATCGAAATTGACAATATGAAGAATATGAAGAATATAACAACTCTCAACTTCATTAAATGTAAAAAAAAACATTCCGACATAACTATTTTAACGTGGATCTAAAATGTTAAATTCGAATTAAACCCCCCACACAAAGTTCCAGCTAAAAAAAAACAAAAAAATTTATTTCAACCCTGGATTCAGGTTGAGTTTATTGTTGACGTGCCCCAATTGGAACTTTGTTTTATTTATTTTCATTTTCAGCTTATTCTGCACTGTCCAATCATCAATTTCAAGCAAACAACAAGTCAACTATTCTTCTAAATTCTCAAGCAACATAGATGATCTGCTAGCAATCATCTGTATGTCATTAGCAAAAACATGACATTTAAAACCAAATTTGTAAACATTACCAACCTCAGCAGTATTCATCAAAAACAACAATGGAACCAGCACAGAACCCTGTGGAACACCGAATCCTGTGGAACACCGAATCTTGTGGAACACCTAATCCTGTGGCACCCCTCATCAACGGCAGGTTTATCGTCACTAAAAACCTGCTGGAAACGATCCACTAAATATGACTCACACCATTTCAGCATTGTATCCATGTTTCATAAAACCAAACGCCGCACTCATGTACATAAATGCAATAATCAAACAAATCAACAACAGCAAATAAACCTGACATTACATTTACGAGTGCACTTTTTTAGTTACAATATGCAGATTGGCTTAGTTCTGAGCAACGTGAGACTAGCAATAACCCGCTCTATAACCTTTGAAAAAAAATTATTTGACCACTGGCGTACCGAGAGGGGGCGGGAACCTCCGAAAAGCACAATTTCATTAGTAAGCGAGATATAATTTAATTTTGTGATTTTTTATTGTTTTATATATTTAAAATCTTCAAAAATAATATGTAGCCGTTACAAAAAATGTTGTTTTTAAACACCAAACGAATTGGTAATCTACGTCTATTTCTATTCCGACTTTGACATGATTACACTGCACTTGCTTGGTCGATAGTTTTCTCGACATTTGTATAGACTCGTCGGCTTTTTCAAATTTTATTTTTTGTTCGTTCATTTCAGGTTGTTACATTGAGTTTTAAACTTTATTTAAAAATTTATCAAGCTCTCAGAATATCACAGACAAGTTTATATATAACTATTATTTTTCGGTTAAGAAAAAATTTATTCATCGGTAATCACCAGTTTAAATCAAATTAATCAGAAATCTAATCTAAGACAATAAAAATTCCATATATTTAAAAAAATACTGCGCAACAATAACTAGTTTTTGGAATACAAATAATTTAAAGTATATATATCTCAGTGAATGTAAGTACTTTTAAAATTGTATTTTGTTTGATTAGAGACACTGTGTGGCCTGCAAGTGTGGCGTGGTAATGAGTGGTTTCACGACTTGGCACCATTGGGTTTGAAAGCATGCTATGCCACATCCTAAAGAAGGCTTCCTCACATTTATCTCGTGTATGTTATTCGGCGATTAGCACCTGACTTGTGCACGTCGTTGCAGCACTGTTAAAATGAAACGACGAAGTTGTTCGGAGCAAAAATAAAATAATCACAGTCGATTCCAGGAAAAAAAATTCGTTAAATAGAGATTTCATTTTATAAAATATTGCCTAAAATGTGTTTATACGAGAAACAACCCCATAATAAATATTATGATAACAGAAACTAATAATACATGGTACAGTAGTAAAAAATTAAATTTTAAAAGTAAAATTTTTTTTTGTTCACGCAACGATGATTCCGATACTAGAATACTAGAACAAGAAACATTAAATATGGTTCTAAAATATTAAAGGAGTTCATATATCAATTCATAGAATGTTCGCTGATCGGATTTTTGTTTCAACTTTGTAAATTTTGTTCGTTATAGAGAAATTATGAAGAAACAGTTTTATATGTAAAATTCCAAGGAACATGAAAAAGTCGTTATATAGAGATTTTCATTGTATAGAAGTTCGCTAAAAGGAGGTCCAACTGTATTAAACTGCGAAAAGAAGAACGTCCGTTTTCACATGCACAATGCATTAAATTTATTATTTTATAAATCAAAATGGAATATTTTATACTAGTCTCTAGACGACGGGTTAACGTTTTTGTATCACTTTATACTTTTATTTTTCATCATTTCTTTAGATGGTGAACATGAAGAGACGTCATCCAAAGAAAGCACAAAAAAAAATTGGAATATGGAATTTTATATTGGAATTTGGAATAATGGATATAAAAATTCCATGATCCAGAAAATAATAGAACACAAAGAACAAAAAAGTAGCAACAACAACAATGCAATCAACAATAGTAACAAAAATAACATAGTAATATATTATAAGAATCATATGTCAACCGCTTTCGAACAGGAAGAAAAAATTATGAAAAGAATCATAAAAAAATAACGTCGAAACAATCAATGAGAATGATAGTATTAATCTACGAATATACTATTCCAACCAAAGAACGTCAGCTCTTGTGATGAAAAACAACTGCACTAGTAAACCAGAATCGATAATGAATCATAGTCATCTAATATATTTGATCAAATGTAATATTGGTGAGTGTGGGCACTATAATTCCGAATATATTGGTATGACGACGACTAAGTTATCGAGAAGACCCATGATGCACGTACAAACTGGCTCTATAAAGAATCATATGAAAAAAAAACACAAAACTAAAATTACTAGACAAATCCTGGACCCAAATGTTGAAATCTTACATTACAATAATAACCATTATAATTTACGACTATCAATCAATCAATCTTCGTTTAGCGTCCAGAGACCCAGTTCCCCTAAGTAGGTTTTCTTTGCCATCAATTTTTTGCGCCAAATTAGACGATCAGTTGTATCCATTTCATTTAAATTTAGAGCTTTCATGTCTTGCTCGATTGTTTACGAACAGGACTTCTTAGGACGGCCTTTGGGACGTGTGCCAGGTACTTCAACATCAGCAAGAAAAGTTATGGCACTGTTTCCACTTCGTTTGACATGACCAAACCATTCGTCAGTCGGCATTCGTCCTTTATATCATCTAAACCAGCACGACGCAGGATTTCGGTAGATTTGATGTGGTCTTTCAGTCTAATTCGTTGCATCTATCAGAGCATTTTCATGTCAGTTCGTTGAAGTTGTTGTTCTAGTTTGGTTGTCATTGGCCATGTTTCTGCACCATATAACAAGACCGGACGTATCACAGATTTATAGAGTCTTGATCGTAGTGGTAGTGGGATGTCAGGCCGCATCAATATAGAGGCACGGAAATGCCATTTATTCCAGGCTGCACATATGCGTGCTCGAACGGCAGCTTCAGCTGTTCCAGTACAATCCAGAACATACCCTAGATATTGAAACGATATGACTTTCTCTACATTAATGGCTTCAAAAACATTGCTATTTCGAATTTTGTTGTTGTGAATTGATGCAAGCAGGACAAACAAAATTGGACACTTTAGATAAAGTACCGATTATTTTTGAACAACGTTTGTGACGCCACTGGTTACACTGCTGACACTTGATTAAATTATTACCTACACAAGCTTTACAAACTGAACAGGGCCATTGTCCAGTAGCTGTAGATTGGATGGGTTCACCAGTGTTCATTGCTTTGGTTTTGCTGATGTTGACTTTAAATACATGATCGGCGAGTCTGGTGTTCCAATCTTCAAACTGCATTCTGCTCAGACGTGGCTGTTAAAACAATATCATCAGCATATATTAGATTCCAAATGTCACCAGTGCGTATCGGTTTTGTGATTTCTTCCATCACAGTTATAAATAACAGTGGACTGAGAATCGAACCTTGGTGAACTCAAACGCCGATGTTAAATGCATCTGTGTTTCCAACCGTTGTGCTGACGAGAGCCTTAGTATTCGTATACATTTCCATCACAAGTCGAACAAGATATTCTGGAATGAGTTGTCGACGTAGACTCCACCTGATTGCTTCACGGGGAACTCGATCAAATGCTTTTTCAAGGTCTACAAAAATGTGTAATTGTTGTTGATGCTTTGCGAGATACTTTTCCTGCAGTTGCCGTAGGATATTAATTGCATCAATGTTGATTTCCCTGCTAGAAAACCAAATTGATAATTTCCGATAGTGATGCACGACGTTAATCTTCTCTCAATGATTTTCTCGACAATTTTCAGGGAGTGTTCTAACAGACGTATACCCCGATATGATGAACAGTTCAATGGATCACCTTTGCCTTTGTATAACGGAACCGTCATGCTATAGTTCCATTCAGTCTGCATTAAGTAATTTCTCCACACTTCAGTTGTAGTAACGTTTGGATACCTGCAGTATCAGATGCTTTGATAATGTCATTTGTGAATCCAGAGGGTCCTGCTGCCTTTCCATCCTTCATAGCTTTCAGAGCTTCATGTAAGCTTCTCTACAGTGATGTCTGGAATCGGACCTTCGGTGGGTGGAGCGCCAAAGTTGACATTGATGGAATTTATTTCATATAACAGACGGTTGAAGTATTCTCTCCACTGTAGCTTGATCTCATCTTGTTCAATAACCATCTCATTTTTGTTGTTTTTGATACATAGGCACCAATTATGCAGTGGCGGATGTAGACAACTTTGACGGGGGCAAAATTTTATAAATGTTTAAAAGTTTAATTTTTTTTCAAATTTGGACAAGGGGCCAAGATTTGTGGTTGCGTTGCCAAAATTAGGCTGGCGACCTTTTTATGATATAAAATGTTGTTTTTTAAGCAAAAGCTGAGTTTTTTCAATAAATATACTGCTCACAACTGGGTGATGGTCTCTCCGGCCTTACGCCAAGATATGTATAACGGTTAAAGGTTTCCCTCTCTCTCTTTTGCGTTTGCTTCAGAGGTTTCAACGACAAACACACACAGCGTATATGAATACGCGTGCAAACCACGCATCATACACATTGCATATGATAGGCGCGGATCTCTTTGTATTCGAACCCAGTCATAGCAATAGCAAGACCAGGCGCCTTTAACCATTGAGCCATCACGCCGCTCATATACGCCACTGAATGTATATAATACATATTAGGGATGCACCGAAGTTCGGCCCCGGCCAATATCCGGCTTTTTTTTCAAATCCGGCCTTAAATCCGGCCCCGGCCAGAATTGGTGGCCGGATATAAGGCCGGATTTAAGCGTCTATCGACATTTTAAAATGTTATAAATAGAAAAAAAAATTTCATTGAATTCAATTAATTTTATGTCAATAAGTTAAAAGCTAAGCATACATGACACATAATAACAACATCACAAATTGTGAAATGAGCTGGACAATTTTCTTTGTGCTATAACATGGGTTATGCATAAATTATAAGCTGATCTTTGTGTAAAAGAACTTGTGCACGTGTTTATACTATATAGTTGTATATGACGAATCATAAAGCTACATAATATATATATATATATATACATAATATATATATATATATATATATATATATATATATATATATATATATATATATATATATATATAATCGCATTATTTAAGAACATGGTATGTTAAAGGTTAGGCTAGGCATACATGTCACATAATAACAACATCACTAATTGTGAGGTGAGCTGGACAATTTTCTTTGTGCTATAACATGGATTATGCATACATTATAAGCTGATCTTTGTGTAAAATAACTTGTGCACGTGCATACATGACACGTAATATTAACATCACTAATTGTGAGATGAGCTGGACAATTTTCTTTATCTATAACATGGGTTATGCATAAATTAGGCTGATCTTTGTGTACAGACTTTGGCGTATCACACTGCTTATTCATATATTTGAATTAATTAATTATTTGCTTGGTGTTATTTTTTGATGTTCAACATGTAGATAACCGTAAATGTGATTTTTTCTAACGTATGTAAAATGGTAACTAAAATCCGGCCCCGGCTCCGGCTCCTGCCCCGGCCGGATTTGAAAAACCTGAATCC
>NW_008704704.1:677923-687762 GCF_000326865.2 Helobdella robusta | reverse complement strand
GACAATGATGCGGATGAATGGTCTTTATGAATGATTAAACATTTATGTGTTTATATATGTACTGAGCGAACATAGTTATATGTCTATATATGAATGACACGAACATTTACTTATTTATCTTCAATTATCTTTCTGCTTCAGTTATTTTCTTTATTTTATTCCATTAACTATTCATGTATCTACCTGCGGTGGCCACCACAAGACAAACAGTCTTATTCGGTCTCCGCATATTCAACTTCATAACTTTTATTCACTTATTTGATATGTTGTTGATTATGAATAAAACTTTGAAAATGACAAAAAATGACAAATATATATATATATATATATATATATATATATATATATATATATATATATATATATATATATATATATATTAAGAATTTATTTATGAACACGTGCTAATTTAAAAAATGTTCTCAAAGGCACTCTCAAAATAGAAAGAAATTAAAGTGAAACTGACAAAGTTGAAAACAAAATAAATCATCGTCATTTTGATAGAAAATAAAAAAATTCATAAATTCTGAATTAAAAACAAAGCGGTTAATTTGATAAAAACAGAAAATTCTTCAATTCTTTTTTAAACGAAGAAAGAGAAAATTCTGAACTTCTAAGCGACATCAGAAGACTGTTCCAAACACTTGGACCAGTAACAAATTAGTCTTAGGTTCTACTGACAGGTTCATGTTGTTCAATCTTAAGCCGGTACCCAGTTCAACTGTATTATAAATAAACTTGGTTGATAAATACTCGGGTGCCAAACTATTTAATGAATGAAACACTAGTACACAAATTTTGTAGATAATTCTTTTATTGATTTCTAACCGGTGAAGTTCATTCAAAAGCGGTGTTGGCTGGTCAAATTTCAAACCCTTCATTACTAATTTTGCAGCCCGATTCTGAATTGACCGAATCATAACAATTGATTTGTCAAGCAACTTAAAAACAAGCTGTTAACTTAAAAACAAGCTGTTACGGTAATCTGAATGGAATGTTAAAAAAGCATGGACCAGCGTTTCTAATGCAGGTCTATTCAAGTAATGTAGAAATTTATATAATTTTCTTAGCTGAATCATGTTTGTAATTGATAGCATTTTAATATGTTGTTCTATTGTGAGCTTGTGATCAAACCAGACGCCCAGATTCAGCGCTCTTGGAGCAAAAGTTAAATCAACTTTACCAACCCATTTTGAACTGATGTTAAACTATGACAATCGTTGCCTGGTCCCCACTGGGAGCACTTGAATTTTACAATGAATTAGCCTCTGAGAGCAACCTGGCATCCATTGTCCAATTCTCAGCAAACAATTCGCCAGTGCCTCAATCCCTGCTTGAAAAGACTCTGGTCTGCCAGTTGTTATTATTTGTATATCATCAGCAAATGCAAAACAGACGAATCCATGGGATATTATTATTTTCGCAACATCTAATGCATTTAACAAAACCAAAATAGGTTCTAAAACTTATCCTTGAGGGACACCTGTTGTAACTGTTTTGACATCTGACATAACGATTTTAAAAACAAATTGTTGAGTACGACCTGATAGGTAAGAATCAAATCAAGTGAGTGCAGTACCGGAGTATATATATAGTGGTGGTTCTAGACAACTTTGACAAGGGTCAAAATTTTGAAAAATATTTCACAACCGGGTAGGGGGAATTTTAAGAAAAGTTGACAATATATGTGGCCTCACAAATAATTCTGCTCCGGGCCTCAATAGACCTAGGAATGCCACTGGATTCAGCACCAGCTGATAATTGCTTTTTTTGTCAAAATTTATTTTTTTCAACAACGGTATGACAGCTGCATTTTTGAAAGCAGATGGAAAAGTTCCATTTCCAAGAACACATTATAAACAGAAGTCAAAAATGGAAAAAAGCATGGTGAGGAAGTAAAAAGCAGATCACAATATTTCATCGAGCAAATTTTTGGTGTTACAATAAATAAAATAAAATCACCATAGAGCAACAGTGCAGCTTGGGAGATAGGTGATCACATTTGAACAAAAAACCCCAAAATCATTTCTACTTCACTAATAGGAAATGATCAGACATTACATAGCATTGAATAACTGGATTGACATAAAAAAGTGATTATAATTATTATTAATATTAACACAAATTATATATATATATATATATATATATATATATATATATATATATATAGATGTATGTATATATATTACACTACGTCTTTTCAGCAACTACCTTGTTGTTACAAACAAAACTTCCTTGACTCTGTCTGAATAAATATAAATGAATGATGTCTTAATTGAAAAATTAATTCTTTTTACTTAAAAAGATCAATTAATTTTTAAAGTTTTTGCTGAGTTGTAGGAGATGATAAAATACTTTTCCCAAAAATCTAGATGTTTAAAAAGAAAACAATAAAAATAATGTTTTATTTG
The DNA here is from genome assembly GCF_000326865.2 of Helobdella robusta. NCBI lineage: Eukaryota > Metazoa > Annelida > Clitellata > Rhynchobdellida > Glossiphoniidae > Helobdella > Helobdella robusta. The sequence continues at coordinate 685,348 of NW_008704704.1, read as the reverse complement.
AAAAACAAAAAGTTTTTTTCAAACAAAACTATTTTAATTTTAAACATTTTTTTAAAGATATAAAATAGCAACTACCTTGCTGATTTGCATGATAATGAAATGTTCACAAAAAATATTTTTAAAAATTTGCTTGGTCTGATAAAAAATATATAAAAATAAAAACTGTAAAAAAAGAAAATTACATTCTATTTGAAAAACTAAAAGGTTTTTCTCAAAATGGACTTATTTTTTAATTTTATTAATTAAAAATTTAATTAATTAAATCATTTTTCAAATAAAGGTGTGGCAAACATCTGACTGGTTTTCCTCAAGTTAGTCAAATAAGTTATTTTAATTGATCCATTGATAATGATAATTAGATTAATTCAATCAATGTGTTGATCATTTGAAATAAAAACTCATTTAAAATTGAAAACTGATAGATAGGGAATGGTCCATTTCCCATCAGCTTTACATTACAGACATCAAAGTGAACAATTATCAACTTTTACTACCTTCGCCATATTCGCAATATTTTTCGCCTTCTTTGTCTGTTCCATTTAATTTAAGAATGCCGCATCGCATTCACCGCTAGAAATTATTTTGCGATTCCTCGAATTTCACATCCCATCTGCGTCCCAAACAAGCAGAAGTTGTTTAAAAGTTGAATCTGGCTTCCGAACAAAGATCGAGATTCTAGTTAAGATGTACCAAAAAATATCGGTTATCTCTCATGTCAAATTTACGGAGGAATTCGGAAGAAAATTTATTCTACAAATATTATAAGGATCAAGAATATTAACATATTAGTTAATTTTTATGATTGCACATATTTATTGATATAATAATTTAATAATATATCAGTTAAGAAATTTATACAAAAATTAATGACACAAATGGGGTACATGGGTAGAATCACAGGATCGACCACGTTCACAGGATATTTACATTTTTATATTACAGTATAAATTATATATAATTCAAAATTTTATATATAGTAAAAATTAAACCGGTTGAGAGCATTATTTAATATTAATATTTTTATATTATAAAACAGTTTAAATTAAATATAATAATATTAATTTTAAATGTAGTAAAAAGTTAAACCGATTGAGAGCTTTATTTCAGTTTCTATGGGTTGTTCTATGGTTATTATTTATATTTTCTCTTATATATGTTAAGTTTTATGTTTTATATTAAAACATTATGATTTATAATATACATTTATTTTTCTTCGGACCAAATGTTCTTTGCTTTGTATGTAACTTCACTTTTTCTTTTTCTGTTGATCCGGTGAATAACAAACAAGTCGAGAACGTTGTTTAGTTTATTTCTCTTCTTTTAATGTCTTTCAATATTATATCAATTAATTAAACGATCTACGTAACAAGAAATTTAACTGGTTATGGGACCCAGATAACGTTTTTCTTAATTAATTGATTTGACGAAGAAAATTTAGAATAAAGAAATATCAGAAGATTCTTTTGTGAAGACTAGTGAAGTGAAGAGAAAGCATGTGCTTCTTCATTCTCTGAAAATCGATATTTTGCTTCTAATTAAAAGGTCAAATTGAAAAGACAAGGAAGAAATGGATTTAACAAAAGTGCAAATCAAGCACCTAGAAGGCAAAATTAATTGGTTGAACTGAAAATCGAGGGTTTGTATAATACTACACGGCATTCCTGATGCAATGGATGTAGTAAATGGCAAATTAAAAGTTCTAGATGAATCGAACGATGACTCAAATAAAGATGTGATAGCAAAATATCAAACTGCTTTGAACAGATTCAACAGAGCAGATTGTAGTGCTATGATTGTTCTGTCAACCAACATGACCGATGAAACTTATGAAAAAGTTCGTTCATTCAGTAATGCCAGGGATGTTTGGTTATAACTTCACAGATTGTATGATGAAGTTAATGAAGATAAAGCATACAACTTGTGCATGAAGTTCTTTAGTTATAAAATGGATGAAAGCGATGATGTTGTCACTCATGTCACAAAACTCAAGAATCTTTGGAAAGATTTAAAGGTTGAGTTAGGAAAAGATGAAAACAGTGACTTGTTGCTGATGTGTCAAATAATTGAAACCTTGCCAGAAAAATATTTTTCATTTGCTGCAAGTTGGAGATTGTTGAATAAGACTGAAAGAACAGTCGAAACACTCACAGATCAACTGTGTAGCTATGAGAGATCTTTGGAAGGCAAAACAGAATGTAATAAAGTATTATTTGTCAAAGCAACAACTAAAAGGTCATCATCACTAAACATGAATGGTCAAAAACAAGATAAATTTGTCAGCAAACCAAAGCGACTGATATGTCATTATTGCAAATTGCCAGGTCACATTGTAAGAAATGCCATTGTGAAAAATGGCATTCTGATGGTAGACCAGCAAAACCAAGAAATAACAATCTACGCGATGACAATAAGAAATCACTAGTTGTTATGCAATCAAGTGTTTTTGCAATTGATGAGTCAGCGTACACTGATGAATGGTTTTTTGACAATGGTGCAACGTGTCATCTAACTTTCCGAAGAGACATATTTCAAAGTTTTGAAAAATTTTCTTAACCGAGTAAATTATATGTTGCAAATGGTGATACTGTAGAAGCTTTTTGAAAAGGAATTATTCATCTTCAAGTGAAAGTGAATAATAAATAGCAAACTGTTAAACTTACAGATGTCTTGTATGTGCCAAAAGTAAAAAGAAATTTGTTCTCAGTACTTGCAACTCAAGATAAGAACAGAAATAGCTCTTTTGTTTCAACCTCAAGAAGTTGTCATCTACTTATTGACAATGTGATAAATGTTGTTGGAATAAGAAACAACAATGGAGGTTTGTTCAAACTTGTTGCAAAAACTGTTAGACCGTTAAATTCTGAAGTCGAAGTTAACTTTGTCAATGATCAAGATGCATTGCAGTTATACCATGAACGAATGGGACATCAGAATAAGAAACGTGTTAAAATGCATCGATCAAGAGATATTATTTTTGATGAGAAGGTTGTCAAACCAAATACAGTGATTTTGCAAGAAGAAAGTTGTTCAGATGATACAGTTTCGATTGATGTTGAAATCAAAGATGAAAATAAAGAAACTTTGATTAAAGAAAATATTTCAACTGATGAAGATGTTCACAACCGTAGTTCAGTTTTATCTGATGAAGAAGATCAATCTGACTGTTGTAATCAAAAGACCAAAGGTATGGTTTTACGTGACAGGAATAATATCAAAAAGCCATCTCGTTATGATCCTTTCGTTATGTCTGCATTATGTGAAGTACTTGAACCAGAGAGCTACAAAGATGCCATTCAAAGTGATGAAAAAGATGAATGGTTTAAAGCCATGAACAGTGAAATGCACTCATTAAAGGAAAATCAAACGTGGGATTTGGTAAATCTTCCAAAAGGTCATAAGGCAATACCATGCAAATGGGTCTACAAGGTAAAACACAATCCAGATGGTTCTGTTGAACGTTTTAAAGCCAGGCTAGTGGTAAAAGGTTTTTCTCAGAAAAAGGGAATTGACTATAAAGAAACCTATAGTCCTGTGGTCAGAAGTTCAACTATAAGAACACTATTAAGTGTTGCTGCAAATGAAAAGATGTCACTCATGCAGTTTGATGTGTCAACAGCATTTCTATACAGCAAACTAGATGAAGATATTTACATGGAGCAACCTGAAGGTTTTAAAGATAATTCAGGAAGAGTCTGTAAACTCAAGCGAAGTCTCTATGGACTTAAACAAGCTCCAAGATGTTGGAACAAACGCTTTGCTGAATTCTTGAAAAAGAGACATTTCAAACAAAGCGATGCAGATACTTGTTTGTTCATTAGAATACAGGGAGGGAAGAAACTCATACTTGCACTGTATGTTGATGATGGACTAGTTGCAGGAACCGATAAAGAAGAACGAAAAATATTTTAAAAAGAATTAAAGTCAGAGTTCAAGATAACATCTAAACCTTCAACATATTTCCATGGATTAGAGATTAATCAAGATGAGAAGGGAAATATTAATGTCAGTCAGTCATCGTATACAAGAATGATTCTTGAAAAGTTTGGGATGAATCAGTGTAAACCCTGTACAACTCCGATTACAAAATCTGAGGAGTTCAATGAAAACAAAAATGAACATGAGGAAGTGAAATTTCCTTACAGATCAACAGTTGGTGCATTGATGTACTTAATGACGAGAAAAAGACCAGATATTGCATATGCAGTTGGAGTAGCATCCAGAAGTTTGGAGAAACCCAGCAAGTCCAATGTAGCACAAGTCAAGCAAATTTTCAGATATTTGCAAGCTAATTTCGGTATTGTTTACAAGTCTGGTCAAAACAATACACTTATAGCCTACAGTGATGCAGATCATGGAGGAGATAAATCTAGTGGAAGATCGACATCAGGTGTAATCTGTATGTTTGGAGGAAGCGTGATCAGTTGGTTTAGCCAACGTCAACCCTCAGTTGCGATTTCAACTACTGAAGCAGAAATCGTTGCCGCAAGTGAAGCAGCTCGTGAAGTGATATGGCTCAAACGATTGTTGAACGATATTGTAGATCTAAAGAATAAGCCGGAAATTTTTGTCGACAATGAAGCAGCAATTCGTTTAGCACACAATCCAGAACTTCACAGAAGAACAAAGCACATCCACATTAGACATTTCTTTGTCAGAGAAAAAGTTGCAGAAGAAGAAGTTTCAGTTGAACGAGTTGCAACAGAACTTCAAGTTGCTGATGCTCTGACAAAACCAATGGTAGAACCAAGACTAAAGAATCTGATGTGTGCGATGGGTCTTCAGAACATTTAGGTTAAGGTCATCTAATGTTTTAAATAAAACGAGAAGGTGTTAAGTTTTATGTTTTATATTAAAACATTATGATTTATAATATACATTTATTTTTATTTGGACCAAATGTTCTTTGCTTTGTATGTAACTTCACTTTTTCCTTTTCTGTTGATCCGGTGGATAATAAACAAGTCGAGAACGTTGCTTAGTGTATTACTCTCCTTTTAATGTCTTTCAATATTATATCAATTAATTAAACGATCTACGTAACAAGAAATTTAACAATATATTCCTAGGAAGTAAATTGTGTGAAATATAATATGTGCGGCCCCTTGTTAATAAAATGCTATGAGTGAGCTAAAATCAAGTTCTGTCATCCTATTTAGACTTTAACTCCTTGCTACCTGTATCTCAATCTGGTTTCAGACCTGCTCACAGAACTGAAACTTCTTTACTTAAAATACACAATGATGTCCTTCTCTCTAGTGACAATAGTAATCTTACCCTTCTTCTTGCTCTTGACTTTTCCTCAGCTTTTGATACTGTTGACCATACTATTCTCTTGAGACTGCTGCATCTTTCTTTTAATATTACTGATTCTTGTCTATCTTGGTTTTCTTCTTATCTCTGTAATCGTTTTTCTTCTGTTGTTCTCAATAATTCTACTTCTAACTCCTCAACTCTTACTTTCGGGGTACCTCAGGGTTCTATCCTTGGCCCTCTTCTATTTATACTCTATACTTCTGAACTACCTCGTATTATTAATAACTTTTCTTTCTCTAGTCAACTATATGCTGATGATTCTTACATTTATACTTCTTTTCCTCCATCTAATCTCAATAGTGTTCTTCATAATTTATCTCTATGTCTTTCTTCAATTATCGCTTGGTCTGACTCTATGTGTCTTAAACTTAATCCTTCTAAGTTTGAATTAATTTGTTTTAATAAATCTAAACACTCTATTACTATTCCTCCTATTATCTTACCTGATTCTGAAACTCTTTATGTCTCTCATAAGTTTCGTAGTCTAGGTTTTATCTTTGATTCTACTATGTCTCTCTCTTCTCAGATTAATACTCATCTTGTTACTTCGTTAGTCTTATCTAGGATTGATTATTGTAACTCGCTCTACTATGGTCTTCCTGACTCTATACTCTATCCTTTAAGTAAAGCTTTTAACTCTGCTGCTCGTCTAGTTGCTCGTGCCCCTTTCTTTTCTCATATATCTCCATATCTTGTTCTCTTGCACTGGTTACCTATAAAATATAGAATAATTTTTAAAATTTGCACGTTCATGTATAAGTTTCAATCTAAATTATTTTCTAAGTATTTATCAGATATATTAATTGAACCTAAACGCCGGTTTACGATCGTCTTCTTCTCGCTTTTTCTTAACTCGTATTAAACACTCTTTTGCCAAATCTGCTTTTGCTTTTTCTGTTCCTTTTCTCTGAAACTCTCTACCTACTTCTCTGACTATCTCAAGAGAATAGTATGGTCAACAGTATCAAAAACCGAGGAAAAGTCAAGAGCAAGAAGAAGAGTAAGATTACTATTGTCACTAGAGAGAAGGATATCGTTATGTATTTTGAGTAAAGAAGTTTCATTTCATTTCTGTGAGCAGGTCTGGAACCAGAATGAAATACAGGTAGCAAAAAGTTAGAATATATATAAGATGACAATTGATTACAAACTACTTTTTCTATTATTTTAGAGATGAAAGTAATATTAGTTACAGGTCTATAATTAGATAAAGAGGTAGGATCTAAGGATGAGTTTTTAAGAATAAGAATAACAATAGAATTCTTATAAGAAGTAGAAAATTTAGAGGTGGAATGAGATAAATTAACTAATTTGAGAATGATTGGATAAAATATTGAAGAAAATTTTTTAAGTAAATTAGAAGGAAGTAGATCTAGAGAACAGGTTGTAGACGACATAGAATTAATAATTTTAGTTAGTACTAAAAGATTTATTGAAGTAAATAAAGAAAAAGATTCAGTAGAAAGTTTAGTAAAGTTATGAGAAGAAAAATTAGAATTAGATGTTCTTAAAGAAGTAATTTTATTTACAAAAAAGTCATGAAACTGTTGAGCAGAAAAAGATGAGTGAGAGGATTTTTTATGTAGAAGTTTAGATAGAACAGACCACCTATTTTTAGATTTTGAAGCAGATGTTATAGAATTTCTAAGAAAAGTAGAGTGTTTAGAGAATAGTAGATATTTATAATTAATAAATTCAGATTCATAGATAGAATAAAGACCTGCTCACAGTACTGAAACTTCTTTACTTAAAATACACAATGATATCCTTCTCTCTAGTGACAATAGTAATCTTACTCTTCTTCTTGCTCTTGACTTTTCTTCAGCTTTTGATACTGTTGACCATACTATTCTCTTGAGACTGCTGCATCTTTCTTTTAATATTACTGATTCTTGTCTATCTTGGTTTTCTTCTTATCTCTGTAATCGTTTTTCTTCTGTTGTTCTCAATAATTCTACTTCTAACTCCTCTACTCTTACTTTCGGGGTACCTCAGGGTTCTATCCTTGGCCCTCTTCTATTTATACTCTATACTTCTGAACTACCTCGTATTATTAATAACTTTTCTTTCTCTAGTCAACTATATGCTGATGATTCTTATATTTATACTTCT
>NW_008704704.1:603978-677827 GCF_000326865.2 Helobdella robusta | reverse complement strand
TATAGTGTTGCTAGAAGCTCTTACTTTCATCTACGTAGAATAAAAAAACTTTTGCCTTTTCTTGATGATCCTACTCTTCTCCTTCTTGTTACTTCGTTAGTCTTATCTAGGATTGATTATTGTAACTCGCTCTACTATGGTCTTCCTGACTCTATACTCTATCCTTTAAGTAAAGCTTTTAACTCTGCTGCTCGTCTAGTTGCTTGTGCCCCTTTCTTTTCTCATATATCTCCATATCTTGTTCTCTTGCACTGGCTACCTATAAAATATAGAATAATTTTTAAAATTTGCACGTTCATGTATAAGTCTCAATCTAAATTATTTCCTAAGTACTTATCAGATATATTAATTGAACCTAAACGCCCCGGTTTACGATCGTCTTCTTCTTCTCGCTTTTTCTTAACTCGTGTTAAACACTCTTTTGCCAAATCTGCTTTTGCTTTTTCTGGTCCTTTTCTCTGGAACTCTCTGCCTACTTCTCTAACTATTTCTCCATCGCTTGCGAAGTTCAGAGCGGATCTCAAGACCCATCTGTTTTCAAAATTCATTGAGGAGCGCTGTTGAACATCGCGGAAATAGCGCTTTATAAGCTAATTGATTGATTGAATTGAAAAATTGATTGAAAGAGAGTTAGATGGATTTAACCTATAGGCTTTCTCCAGTCTTCTAACACTTTTCTTGGCTACTACACAAGCATAATCAAACCAAGGAGCCTCGGGACCGCTCTTAACCATTTGGAGCCCAACTCAATCCGAATTGCCATGATCCTGGCTTTATCATGTTTTGAGTTGGTAAGCGAGGATAATCGATCAATCAAGCGATTCATCATTAGGCGACAAAAAAAAATTATTTTTTTTTGTATCCTTCACTTTTTTAATCAAATTATACTAATTTTAGGATGAGAAAAACGAAAATGCAAACGAAAATTTTTTTATTAGTTCTAGTTTCTGAGATATACAACAACAAAAATTTTTTGGTTTTGTTTATTCACAACAATATGACATATAATTTACTTATTTTAATAATATTTAAAGTGCATTTAGTTTGTTCAATAAAGATTACATTCTAACAGTTTTAAACAATGAAATCTAATAAATATAATGATAATTATAGAATATCTTCACGCGATCGTGCTCTTTTTGCTTTCCGCCTGTATGCGAGCTCTGGAGCATTCATTCATTCATTTCATTCAATGATCCTCTGTAATCCCTTAAGGGACCGTTGAGGCCGATGGTATTCTTCTATCTCTCCAAAATCCTTTTCTTTCCCTCGCCATCTTTATTGAGCCCAATGTTCCAATATCCCTGGAGCATCCCTACGTATAAACCAACAGTAATCTGCAAGCATAGCTTCATTCCAACGACCCTGATATCTTTTTTCCATTACAGAAATACCTTGGTGGGACCTTTCTCCATGTTCATCACTAACAACTCCACAAAGGGGAAAAAAGTCTAAATGTGAATGGAGGAAGTGAATCTTCAGGACATGTTATATCTTAGTTGATGGCATTTTTGCAGAAGTACTGTTACCAATTGGATGTAGTTATCATCTCTTCTGTTGCCTAAAAATCCACAAATCACTTCCTTGAGAGATTCCCAAGTTTCTTTTTCTTGCCCCTTCAAAACTTTTTAAAACGCAGGATCTTTCACAAGTTCACGTATCTATGGTCCAACAAAAATACCCTCTTTAACTTTTGCATCACTTAGTTTTGGAAATTTTTTTAAATACTTAAAAGCCTATCCTTCTTTGTCCATACCTTATACAAAATTTTTTATTAAACCCAGCTTAATGTGTAAGGATGGAAGAAGTACATCTTTTAGATCTACGAGTGGTTCAGCAACAACATTTTTTTCATCTTTGTTGAAATTTCTTGCAAGCCAGTCCTTTTTTGTGTAATGTGAAATTTTGTCTCTACTGTCCCATATACACGAGAAGCAGTAGTATTTGGTATAGCCTAATTGCATTCTTAATAGTATGGCAATACTTTTAGGAATACTTTTAGGTCACCATAAATTTTCCAATGTGTTTGTTGTAATTGATTGAGTTAAGAAGAGTTTTCATATTTAGGTAAGTTTCTTTCATGTGAGCTGCATGGCCAATAGGAACTGATGGAAAATGATTTCCATTGTGCAGTAATACAGTTCAAGCATAGCTTTGATGAATCTATGAATAATCTCCATTCAGTTGGATCATAGTTCGAATTGAGCCATTACATTAATCCACAGATATCAACGCAAACAACAAGGTTATTTTTCTTCTGAACAAAAACGAAGAAGATTTTATTGCCGTTTCCTGAAATAGGAAACTTTGACATCAGATTGGAGAAGATTCCTTTATTTTAATCTAGACCCTACAAGTTCTGTGTCAAGATCTCGAATGAGGTCACTTAATTCTGCTTGACTCAATCTGTGTCGTGCATCATCAGTTGACACAAAATCAAAATCATTTGATATGGAAGGCTGGCTTTCTTTTCCTTCTTCTATTTCATTTGTGCTTTCATAAATAAGACATTATAGATAGCCAAGAGACAAAATGAAAAAAAAATTAAAAAAATTTTCCAAAAAAAATTTATACTCTTGAGGATAGAGTTTTGCTTTTATCTCTTGAACTAGAGAAAATATGTAATTTTTAATGTCATTTTCGGATTCAGTAGGTGGAAATACATAAGAAACAACTAATTTTGGTTAAGATACAAAAAAAAACACTGTTGTGTGTGTGTGTGTGCTCGTAGAAGACCCAGTGGTTGAAGCAGTTAGAAATTGGCTAACAATTCCAATTAGCGGCTGTGTATTAGAGATGTTGAGTTTGCCATTAAAAGTTGGAGGCCAAAACATTGTTTCATTCAAGGATTCTGCGCTGAAAATGAGAATCAAACTCCGAAACTATTTTAAAACAAGTGCAAATTCAGAAATTCGATGTCTTTGGAGATAGACGGCAACAGATTACAAAAAGGCGGACAACTTGCTTTTAGAATCAGTCTCAGCATCTCAGTCACTGAAAAGTTTCGAAAATAGCCGATTAGATGCCTGTTGGGATCACATTATTTCTGTGCAAAGTCAAGGTGCCCTTATCAAATCGGTAACTGCGACAATATCTCTAATAATATATAAATATATATGTTATATATAAAATTTATAGAATGTTCTGTAAATATATATATATATATATATATATATATATATATATATATATATATATGTGTGTGTGTGTGTGTGTGTGTGTGTCTGTGGGTGTGTGTAAAACTAAACCCTGACAAGAGGGAATTGATATAGTTTGGTTTTAGAAAAGGTTTGTCCGTACTATTGGTTGGTCCTGAGCAGGACATAAAACTGCATCCATGCTGCCTTGCGTGCTTTTGAGCAAAAGGCTAGGCTCATCGTTTATAACTGGTGGTTGTCGCCAGGATGGGTGTCCGGATGTAAAAACTTTTCCCCAAATTATTCCTATGCCATCACAAAGAAAAACAACGGCCTCTAGTCCCCAGCAAGCCTTAAGTGGTCAAGGGGTGCCAAGAATCTCTAGGAAGTATGCAATTGCGGAGAGATGCTGCAGAAAAATTCAGAATGGCTTCTCTATGGTACTTAGACTTGGAACGCTCAATGTTGGATAATTGACTGGCCGCAGCATGAAAATTGCAGAAATGCTCGAGCGTAGAAGGATTGACATCTGCTGTTTTCAGGAAACCCGATAGAAATCGAATGGTGTTTGTTATGTCAACTCAGACAAAAAAAAACTATTTTGGAATGGTCAAAAGAAGGCAAAAAATGTTGTTGGAATTTTGTCAGAGAACCGCTAACCCAAGAAGTACTAGATATTAAAAGGATTAATTCACGTCTCATGTGGATCAAGCTTCCCCTAGAAAAGCAGACAATGATTATTTTTTCTGAATACGCACCACAGACAGGCGAATCAGAAGATACGAAAAATGACTTCTGGGCTGCGTACTCTGACACCATCTCAACAATACCAAAATCTGAAACAATCTTGATTGGAGGCGATCTCAATGGCCACGTTGTTGAGAAAACAGATGGTTTTGACAACGTACATGGCGGTTTTGGCTATGGAGAACGGAACGAAGATGGCAACCGCATCCTTGAGTTTGCTAAAAGTAACGGATTTTGTTTACTGAACACATATTTTAGAAAGAGGTTTGAACATCTCATAACATACAAAAGTTGATACACGAATATTGATTTTTTCGCTGTCAAGCAACAACACCGAAGGCTACATAAGTCCAAACAAATGCCTACGATCAAGACTTTATAAATCTGTGATACGTCCGGTCTTGTTATATGGTGCAGAAACATGGCCAATGACAACCAAACTGGAACAACTTCAACGAGCCGACATGAAAATGCTCCGATGGATGATACGAATTAGTCTGAAGGACCACATAAAATCTACCGAAATCCTGCGTCATGCTGGTTTAGATGATATAAAGGACGGATGACGAATGGTTTGGTCATGTCAAACGAAGTGGAAACAGTGCCATATATTCTCTTGCAGATGTTGAAGCAACTGGCACACGTCCCAAAGGCCGTCCAAAGAAGTCCTGGTCGCAAACAATCGAGCAAGATATGAAAGCTTTAAATTTAAATAAGATGAATACAACTGATCGTCTAATTTGGCGCAAAAAGTTGATAGCAAAGAAAAAAAACGTCCTACCTCGGGAAACTGGGTCTCTGGACGCTAAAAGAAGATTGATTGAATTGAATGTTGATTCACTATTGGCATTCCACGGAGGTTTTAACTGTGATTAAATGATTTATTGAACAAATAACTTTAAACTCTGAAATTACTCAATGAAACGATTGCTTCAATGTTTCATATTTTTGGCAGAGCAACCTGCATACATCCAACACCAAGTTTTGATTTCTTCCTGGGAATTGCCTAACGAAATCGAACACAATGCATATCTCACATCAACTTCAGTTCTCTTGCAAAAGCATCTTCTGAAAATCGAGCCTTGGTGAACTCAAACGCCGATGTCAAATGCATCTGTGTTTCCAACCGTTGTGCTAACGAGAGTCTTAGTATTCGTATACATTTCCATCACAAGTCGAACAAGATATTCTGGAATGAGTCGTCGACGTAGACTCCACCTGATTGCTTCACGGGGAACTCGATCAAAGGCTTTTTCAAGGTCTACAAAAATGTGTAATAGTTGTTGATGCTTTGCGAGGTACGTTTCCTGCAGTTGCCGAAGGATGTGAATTGCATCAATGTTGCTTTCCCTGCTAGAAAACCAAATTGATAATTTCCGATTGTGATGCACGACGTTAATCTTCTTTCAATGATTTTCTCGACAATTTTCAGGGAATCTTCACGGCAAAGTTGTAGAAACGTTTGGATACGTTCGGATTGAATCAACAATAATAATAAACGCAACTGTTAAATTTTATACCACTCGTCCAGTGGTGGATCTATAGCGAGGGGCAATGGGGGCGATCTCTATTAAAAAAAATTCACATAGATTAATATTCAAAGTGAAAAATAATGTAAACTTTTTTTGATTTGTGGGCTTGCCCGCAGTTGTGGGTTGTCAATGATACCTAAAAATCGCCCCCTTTTGCTAGATGACCTGGATCCGCCACTGCACTTGTCATTAAAGTTAAGTTACAAGGGTCAATTTAAGTTCAAGCTAAAGTTCACATTGTTTGTTATAATCAGTTACAAACTTTTTCAAAGGGATTTGCATTATCGTTAAAATTGCTATCTCCAACGTCAAATAAGTTACAGTCGAAGTTGCAAAAGTTCTGTTAAATTTTCAGTTAGGTTAAAAAAGCTATTTCTAACTTATCTTTCATTCTTCAACACTGGTAATCGCTTTTCTTGTTCATAAATAGGGTTTACCATCGAAAGAAAATTTACTTTGGCGTTTCATTTATTTCTATTCAATTTTGAACAGTTTCTTTTATGATAGATATCTAAATTCTAGATTGCGAATGCCTCAACGTCGATTCGATCGCACAACGACTCTAGCACTAGAAATTTAAAAAAATTTAATACTTAAATTTAAACTCAAATTGGTTCCTGGATGTTTTACAAGTTCCAGAACATTTCTAAAACTTATGAAAGATTTCAAAAATTTCTAGAAGACTCTTGAGTGTTCCATGAAGACTCATAACACTCTTACCGAGACAAAGTACTAACGTATGATCTAGAAAGACAAACAGCAAAGCACAAACACAGCAAGTCATTTTTAATTATATTTCTCAGCTAAAGTAAAACGATTCACAATACAAGAAAGCAATTGTTTTCACTCGTATAATTGTGCACATCTATAACGCGTGCCCGTTCATATTAGAAATACTAAATTTTTTTAATCGTCTGAATCTGACTCAATAATGTCTCTGAGACTGCCTAATTGATTCTTGAGTGGTTCTTCGGATATGGATTTTGCTGAAAGTTTACAATCAAAAAAAGAGTTGGTTGATGCACTTTTGGCTTTTCTATGGCTTCGACCTGTAAAATTAAAGTAAATTTAAGTAGAATGCAATTTCGAACCAAATAATAAGCAAGTCAGTATTTTAAACACGTGATGTACCAAATTTTTTTTCAATAATTTATAATAATTTTACTATAAATAGAGTGGGAAGTAAAAAATTCTCAAGTTTGCAAGCAATTTAAACTGGAAGAATATCATATATTTCAAAAATATGTCCAAAGTATAGGTGTTATATATAAATTAAAGATGTTATTACCTAAACATATTCTTGTTTTATTATTATTCTTAAAAAATCAGAATCTGACAGACGCGGAAACTGTCACAGCATGCAAGGCAGTAGTACAAAATTAAACAAACAAGTAAATAAATAAATAAAAAAACTGAGAAAGAAAAATGTTTAAACATGAAAAATAAAATTAAAATAGAATAAATAATAATAATAAAATAAATTGACAATAAAATGAAGTAATGGCGTAAAAACGCAAATTAATAGACTAGATGACGACTTAGCGAGGTGATCGATAAATAAAAACTAGTTGTGTGAATGATAAAGTTTTATTAAATAAAAAATATTTGTGTGAATGAACAAGTTTTATTGAATGTTAATATGTTTGAGGTGTCTTGTGATGAAAGTTTTTTCCTGATATGTAGATTGGGTGGCAACTTGATAGTTATGTTTGCGCTGACGAAGGTTGTGTGTTGTAGTTTTAATTGGTGGTAATAGAGGATGGATGATTGGGTGTTGTTATTTTCTATTTTCTTGGACAGTCTTGAATCGAGTGTGTTGAATATCTGAGTGACGGTAGGATATGATGCAGGTAGGATATGATGACGAATGATTTATTGAGGTTAAGTGACAGATTGCACCGTTTTGACCATGTAGTTAATGAGTCGAGTTCTGATTGGATGTGTTTGAGTTAGATGATGGGATGATAAGGTAGGTGTCGTCAGCGTACTAGATGATGTGATTAGAGCTATGAAAAGTTTTGAAAGTAGAAGCATTAATGATAAAGGTAGATGGTCCAAGGACAGAACTTTGAACTACGCTAGAATTAATAGGTAGAGTAGATGAAAGAGTAGTGCAAAAGAAAGTAGAAAGACTCCTATTAGAAAGAAAATTTATTATAATATTGTAATTGTTGTCAGGTAGAGGAAGAGAGGCTAACTTATTTGAAAGTGAGAAGTAATTGAGAGTGTCAAATGCTTTAGAAAAGTCTAGAGTAATAAGATGAACATAATTATTATTTTTAAGGAAAGATGTTATTGTAGAAGAGAGATGATGGCGGATGTAAATGAATCTGTAGGGCAAAATGCATACCGATCTTGTAATAGTGGTTTGATGGATGGTTGAAACATGGATAGATGAATGACCTAACGATGAATTTTTCTAGAATACGTGAAAGTATGGGGCTGATAGATATTGGGCAATAATCTATTGGTGATGATGGGTGTTTTGTTTTAGGAATTGGATGAATTGTGCTGGATTTACATTGTGATGGGATGAATGAATGCATTAATCAGTAATTGTAGAGTGAACTTAAGAGGCTGGAGATAAATGGAGCGATGATTTGTAGAAACCATGCTGGTAGACAATCTGGACCTTCGTTAGCATGAGCGAGCAGGACGGAGTATGAGGTAAATTGTTGATGTTGACGTCTATTGATTGCTGTTGCTTTTGTTGGTGGAGTTTTGTAGGACGGGTCGGTTGACATGGATGTAAAGTGGGTGTTGAGTGTGTTGGCATCAACTTGTTGTGAGGTTGACATGTTGAATGATTTGTCAGAGCATCTAATATTGTTGACTTGTTCCCACATGGCTTTGCTTCCACGCTTACTATTAGTGAAAGTTTTTGAATTGAAGTTGATGATTAGTTTATTGATGTATTTGGTGATCGCTGCGGCTTTGAGGATGTATCCTGATCTCATGAATTTATTTTTTTGGTGAAGTAGATATTTGATGAATGAAGGGTCTGACGATCTGGTCGTGATGTATGATGTTGGGTAGAAAAATTTTTATTAATCTTTACTATTTTCTCATATACTGTTATCTCTTATATGTAATTATTATTTGGGGTCGTCAGACGTCAATACCACATACTTATAAAACCCATACTGGCCCTCGAACGCCCGCTCGCACATTTTTAGTCTGGTTTCACTCTTAAGTTTCCATGAAAAATTATTCATTAAACTCATCAAATTTTACAATTTTTACATCTTTATAGTTCATTAATAAATATTTATTCATTTTTTAAAATGTTATTAATTTTAATTATTTTTTAATTGGCTATTTCGTGCATTTGCATAATATTTATGCGTATTTAGTATCTTTTTTCTGGTGTACGTATATGCGAACTGATTTGAGCTCATCATGCGTGAGAGGCATCCTTCTGGTTAATACAAATTTGGCTGTCAAATTTTTTTTTCATTAGAGTTTTTTATAATTTAAAAAAAATTGACCAAATTTCGTTTTATTTTTCACAGTCTGGCTTGTTATCCATTAACCAATTGCATATATTAAAAACTTTATTATTTTTTATAAGCAAATTTTTAAATATGTATCCTCAGTTTCACTCTTCTACAGTGACTTCATCTTCGGCCGCTGTTCGTGGGTTGCGTCATACGTCGGTGTGTTTTTCCATTTTATCCCGTTCTGTGTTGCATTCTAATTTTGTATTAAATTTTGGCGTAAAGTTGTGGGAATGGCTGCCATTTGATTCGACGTCGAGTATCAGTCCGGGAATGTTTAAGAAAAGAGTTTCTGAGTTGTTGCTGGCCAGCTAATTATTTCGCGCAGTTTTTGGTTCATTGACAAAGAATTCATTTATAAATTTAAAGTTCTTTATGTTTTCGTGAATTTACTTGTCTTCTTCATTATTTTAGTAACTTTTGTAATTGTCTTTTATTTGTGAACTTTGTTTGGCCATACGAGCCCATAATGGAGTCCTGGTCTGTTTTTGAAATAAATAAATGAATATTTTAAGAGGATGTAAAACGTACATCCTCATTAGAAAGTATATTTCCCCAAAGAAACCTAAATTTAGTTTGGAAAAAAATCTTTTATAGTATAGACAGAAATCAGCATTTGTTGAAAAATGAAAGAAAGAAAATCAACATCAAGATATACTAAACATTCCAAAACAACTGAAAATAACTATCATGAAAATGACGTAAAGATAGCCGAGTAATGTGTTAAAACGCCGTTGAAAAAGGGATAAAACAAACAACCAAAAAGCCAATCTAATATTTAAACAAATTTTTGAAAAATAATTTCACACCTACATTACGTTATTTATTAAAAAAACTGACGAGCCTTGCTGCCCAATTATTTTCAAACTTTATACAACACAAGTAAAAACATTTCGCTCTATTTTTAGTTTTGATAAAAAATGTTTTGTAGTTATCTCAAAATAAATAATACAAGAAATCATGTTTGCGAAATCCTTATTGTTAACATGATTAACAACTTGAAATGCAGATGCTAATTGATGTACCTCTAAATTTTTCTACAAATATTAATGTAGGTAGATAATTAAGACGTATTTTCATTGAAAATTCTTATAAGAACATTTTTTAATAAACAGCTGATCCAACAGTATTGGGTTTTCTAGTCGGTTGTATGTATCACGTTCTTAGAACACACTAAGGCATATGAGATTATAATGATGACATAGTTTTGCGGTATTCAGAATTCAGATTTTATTTTCAAATTAGTCAAGTTTAGAAAAAATGAATTAAAATGAAAGATTACCACTCAAACTAATTATGTTGTCGGTGTTGAGTTCAGCTGCCTCCTGTCTCAGTTTCAACTTTTCTGCTTCTTCCATACTTATTCGACCTAAAATAATAACGTATCCATTCTTTTTTAATATTTAAATATTTTTTCGAAAAAACTTTATTTCTATTAATATAAATGAGTTAACACATTATGAGTGATTATTAAAGACAGAATTGTAGTACTACACTACAATGATTTCGAATGTATGAAATAGAGAGCTAAAAAAATTGTTAAAAGATGAAAAACGAAACCATAAGAACACACAATAACGAATAAGTTAAATCTGTGATGAAATTAAAGACTGAATGATCAAAAAATAGTTAAGAACGATATTTAACTTAGGTGCACCACAATAGGCGTTAGGAGAGTACTAAATAGAACAAAAGACAAAATAGTTAAGTCCATTGAAATTTTACTACTGGAGTTGGCTTATCAATAGAGCATCCATACAATAGTGTATATCTTTAGACTGAATGTGATATTGAACGATAATGATAAACATACTGATAATTATCATTTTAATAATTATATTTGTTTTGTTAAAAGCAAACCTGTCATTCCAGCATTTTTAAGTATAGTTTTAATTTTTTCAATTTTATCTTTTTCATTGGAGCAGAACTCAAAAGTAGCTTTGTATCGTGCACCAACAGGTAATAATCGACAATGTCTAGCAATCTTCTCATAATATTTCAGCTGCTTAGACTTTTCATCACATTTGGACTGTTGGTTGAAACAAATATTTAAAACGTAGTAACTAGTTGTAATATTATATAGTTTCATTTATTTTGGACTATAAAATTGACCCAAACATCAAAATAAACTAACTAACATTATTCTTGGTCGACCTGTTTTCTTTATTTTTTTTTATTGTTTGTTGACTTTCAACGTCACTACCGCCGTCACTGTTTGATTCTCCACAAACATCTTTTTTATTTGGGCTACTTATGACAACTGAATCGACATTTTCATCAGAAATTTCATTTTTTCTTTTGGATTTCACTTTTTTCTGTTAAAAATTTTTTATATTTGATAATGATACAATTAAATGCTTAAAATCAAATTAAATATTAATGAGTTATTAAAATCACTAAATTTGCTGAGTAATCTATATGAAAAATTAAAACAAGTCCACAACAATTTGAAAAATAATTATGCTAAAAAGTTAACTTGATTTTCGAGAATCAATTAAAAATTTGATTATATTTTAGTTTATTATTACAGATTGATAACATTAACCCAACAGCCAACCTGGCCCCACCATATTCAAAACTTAATGGTCATCAATTTCTTCACAATATCATATTGTGACGAATATATATATATATATATATATATATATATATATTCTAATTTATTTCTTTCCAAGAATAATTAGTTAATAATTAATTAAAATTTTTAAAAAATTTTTTATTAAAAAAAATTAATTAATAATTAATTTATTTATTTCTAAGAATATATATATATATATATATATAAATCTTCGTTTAGCGTCCAGAGACCCAGTTTCCTGAGATAGGACGTTGTTTTCTTTGCCATCAACTTTTTGCGCCAAATTAGACGATCAAGATGATTCTGACATTCCAATTTTTGAGGTTAATACAAGTGTGAACAGTTTATAGATATGATGCTAGATGACTTCAATTATGACATGGTTTTGGATAAAATCAAAAAGCTTGATCCAAACAAAACTTGTAGTGTTGACAAATTCCATCCAGCCTTGTTATAAAATTGTGCAGAAGCCTTTGCTGTACCTATTGCTTTGATATTCCAAGCTTCATTGGCTACCAGTCAGCTTCCACTTCAATTCAGATCAGCAAACGTTACATCGATCTATAAAAAAGGCGACAAAACGGTACCAACAAATTATCGCCCATTTTCTGTTGTAATGCATTACGGATCAGGTAATAACAAATATTCTCTGTATGTTAATGGAAAACGCCTTGTTGAGTCTGAATCTGAGAGAGACCTTGGAGTGATTTTTTCAACTAATCTTAAATGGAAGAATCAAGTCATAGCGGTATCTAACAAAGCAAATCGGATGCTTGGTCGAGTGAGGAAATCTTTTGGAAGATTTGATAATAAATTGCTCCGCAATTTATACATAACTTTTATTCGACCACTTTTGGAGTTTGCGGTGTCAGTTTGGTCCCCAGATTTGAAGGGTGATATTGAAGTGATTGAAAGAGTCCAGCACAGAGCAATAAAATTAGTTCCTTCTATAAGAAATTTTGATTACATCGATCGTCTCAGAAAATTGGATCTAACAACATTGGTAGAAAGAAAAAGAGGAGATTTAATTCAGATATTCAAAAGCAAGCACAAAATGGACAGAATTAATTTAATAAATCAATTTAATAATGTTGTAACTAGAACGCCAAGTCACAGTATGAAATATTACAAAGAAATAACAAAACATAGAAGCAGAGAGAATTACCTATTCAATAGAACAGCAAATATCTAGAATTTATTGCCAAATGACTCGTCGATGCGCAAACATTAAATAGTTTTAAAGCAGGTACTGATTGTTGGATGAACAACAATCAATCAACGAATCGGCTGTGCTAGCATGCCTAACAGCATGCTCTTTGGATAAATTTCCAGAACAGCATTACTACTACTACTACAACAATTGTATCCATTTCATTTAAATTTAGAGCATTTATGTCTTGCTCGATTGTTTGCGACTAGGACTTCTTTGGACGGCCTTTGGGACATGTGCCATGTACTTCAACATCTGCAAGAGAAGTTAGGGCAATTTTAATAAGTCAATTTCAATAAACATTCGTCATCCTTCATATGGTCCGTAAACCTTTGTACAGAATGGATTGCCCCTTCAGCTCCCCCGCTAACCCCCCCTTCAGCTTGCTGTGGCAGAAGAATTGGCTAGACCTTGTTTTTAATTGATGCAATGCACATTTTGCAGCGAGACGTCCCCATAGACAGCCGACAGCATTTGGTATATAACTGTTGTCGGCTGCCTATTGCAATATATATGTATGTATACATTTTTAAAAGAAATATAATACAACCATGGAATTTTTAACTGGAAGACCCTATCGTATCTCTCCATTATACGCTCACAGAAAGCAAGAGAAGCAATGATTAAAACTGACGCAGGGAGACTTCCGCGATTAATCTTGCATATATATATATATATTATGTTGGTAATAGACCATAATTTTTACAATATTCTATAAATTCTACCGAATGTTTGGCGTTAATGTTTGTAGTTCGTTTTTTCGATTTTTATAGAATATTGTAAATATATATATTAGGGAACGTAGTGACAGGGAAACGCAAGCGAAAGAAGTTTTTTTCTTTCCTTTACAATCGGAGGCCTATGGTAAAATCTTCATTATATCACATACTTTTATGACAAAATTAATTGAATTAGTACGTAATTTTAATTGTGCAGATTATTATTAAGTTAATAACTCCTTTGTTTTAGATTTTTTATATAGTTTTGATATTTGATATGACTATTGTTTTAATGAATGATTAAAACATAGATTCTCTTTTAATAATTTTCTTTTCATTTCAACACACCTCGTGCTACAGTTTAGTTATTATCTCGTTCGTATCTCGTGTTTATTTAGTGTCTCGTTCGTAAATACGAAATTTAAATCATTGTATTTTTTTGTAAAATTTATTGTAAAATTTAGTAGTTCTAACTTTTTACTATAATTACGGATTATTCTTTAAAATGGTTAATAAGTGTTGCGCTCCGGGTTGTAAAACTGGTTATAAATAAATCCAATACAAGTGTCGGAAAATTAAGACTCTTTAGATTGCCATTGAGTGATCAGATTTTATTGGACAAATGGATACATTTTTTATCGCTGAAGGATTTCCGTCCCACCAAAAATCATGGACTGTGTGAGTTACATTTTCAAGATGAAGACATACAGTTAGATAGAGTGGATACGAATGAAACTCTTCGTAAAAGCAATCCTGTTAAGCTAAACTTAAATCGTTTGAAACCTTTTGCTGTTCCTAGCAAGCTACCTAAGCTCTATGAAACTCTAAAAGAATTGTTTATTCTTCCTAGTGTTCGTAGAATTCAGCAATTGTCTTCTGTTTTTGCTGAAAATGTTGAAGATCTTAACCAACCTGCAAGGTTGAAAGCACTCTCTGAGTCAGAAAAAATTGTCATGTTGATATGTGATGAAATTCACACTGCAAAGCCACTGGAGTATTTTAACGGGTCTGTCTTTGGTTTGACAAAAAATGGAGAAGTTGCTAGAACTGTTTTGTGTTTTATGATTCAATTGCTGTGTTGCAAATATAAAGATGTTGTAGGATTGAAAGCGGTTGCTGGTCTTAACCCTGTTGTTTTACGCCATCATTTTGAGATTGTTAAAACCAAGCTGAAGAGATATTTCACTTTGCTAGCTGTTTCTATGGACAATTTATCTACAAACATTTTATAAATAAATTTATTTTGAATTTTAATAAACTAAACGTTCACCAAAAAACTTTAGTGAGAAAAATCGAAAAAACGAACTACAAACATATTAACGCCAAACATTCGGTAGAATTTATAGAATATTGTAAAATATATATATATATATATATATATATATATTGTGAAGCATTAGTAAAAACATTTCGCCAATTACAACTTTCTAAATTACAAAAATTTTAAATAAAGATTTTAATTTTGATCCCAAACCCTACTCAATCCACATTACCGAAAAGCATAATAACTTACTTTTACATGATTAAATTATAAAACAAATGGGCACTAATTTTCGGATTAAATAAAATGAAATATTCAATTTGTTCGACCATCGGTAGGAACGAGATCAGAGTTGTAACCATATTTAATATAATAGTAATGCCAACAACGACTTGCCAAAACGTAGATATTTTCGTATGTATTAATATAAAAACTTACACCACTCTTGACTCTTTTTTTTTCTTTACATTTCCCGACTTTTCGTTTATTTTCAATTTCACTACTCCCATCGCTGCTGGAATCTTCACACTCTTGCTTTTTATTTACCTGAGTGGATGTTTATATAAGAAATTGTTTTTTTTATATTCATTTCACCATTACTTTTAAATATTTCTCGCAACTTTGGTAAAGCCAGTTGTGAAATCAACTTTTAAAAATTTAAATAACCAATTTCAATTTATTTTTAGATTTTAAAACAGTAAATTAAAAAATAAACGTGATTCCAGTAAAAATTGCAAGAGCTAAACTGTTACATTAAAAAGTGAACGTTGATAATTTTCATAATTAGAAAATAAACTAACACTACTCTTTTTTGATTTGTAGCTTTTCTTCTTTTTGTTTAGTCGTTGATCTTTGATCTCACAGTCGTCATCACTGTCTGAAACATCGCGGTCCTGTTTTTATTAAAACCATTCTAGCAGTCTAAATTGTAAAACTAAATCTATTACGAATAAATCAATAAAAACAAAATTATCTCTTGTTTTTGAAGTATCTTTTTTTGGCATATCTTTAGCTTTGCAATTATCAGTAAACTGAAGGCAAGTAGTAACTGCTTACTAGTTTCGGTGTTGTGGTTTACTTAGATTCTAGATGTAAGAGCAACAGCATCTTTTTCACTTAAAAATGCACTGCAATCAGTTTTTAGAAATGCAGAACAATTTAAATGAGTCTCAGCTATAAATCAACAATAAATTTTGTTTCAGTACCTTTATTCAGCATGCATGAGTTAATAATTTGACTTAATTTAAATAATTTTCAATATTAAAAATTAAACTGAATAAATTTCAATTAAACATCAAATTAATTTTTAAGAATTTTGTTTCTGACTGATCCATCCATTTGAAGAAAAAAATAGATTTCAAAAATAGGGAATCAATTTTTCAAACCAATGCTTCTATAGCTAAAGATTTGATCTTTGTCAGTATTATTAAAATGATATTAATATAGCCACAAACTAAAATCTGAGTACGCAATTTCAAAAAATTAGTTTGACTTATTTTGGTCTATGATTTTGGTCTATGATTTTGATGTTTTTTTTTTTTAAATCAAGTTTGTAAAAATACGTTAACCAGTATTATTTATCATGATTACCAAAAAGTTGTTTGAGAAAATGCAAAATGAAAATATAAAGAGACGATTTTGACACAAAAGAAATTGCTATTCTGCATCAAACGTCAGGCTTCACTTCACATGAAGAATTTGTTGACAATAATAATTCCAATCATATTTCAGCTTCCTATTTTTAGAGAGCAAATGTGTCAAATATAAACATACTAACAAAAAAAACAACTACATGAAAACCCTTAAAAATTTACATTCATGAAAATAAAGGTTTCATATCTTATTTTCACATTCATAGAAACTAACAACACTTTTGAAGTTTTTATTCTTTTCAAGTGTTTGTTGACCCTCGGTTTCATTGTTTCCATTGCTGATTGATTCTTCCCGATCCTCCTTATTAAGGCTATTTAAGCTTTCCGAATCAGAATCTTTATCAGAAATGATGCTTCTTTTGTTGGAGTTCATCTTCTTCTTTAAATAAATAATTTTAAATTTTATATAATAAAGCGCAACATATAGTGTCAAATGGCATCTTTTACAATATAAATAGATCAAAACTCTATTTTAATTTCATTTCAATTATTTTTCTAAACGAAAATGTGGTTATATTTTCCATTAAATTTCTAGAGCATATTACTAGATGATTTCCAAAACAAAATCCCACCGCAGATGCTAAGCAGACTTCCAAGATCATTTAAACCATTTTTAAATTCATTGATACCTAAACAAATTTTGCTCTTATAAATAGCAAAACTCAGAAATGCCTCTTAAACTTTCATATCAACACAAGTATTTATAGAATAAGTTTTAACACCGAGAAATAATAGTCATCTAGTTTTAGAATTGAAAATAGCGATAGCCTAGGCTTTAAACTCAGTTAAAACCATTTTACCAGTGAAAATGTTGAACTTTAATTACAATATAAACTATTTATTAGTGTTGGGCCATATTAAAATTATCCAGATAATAAAAAATTTCGAGTTTAGAA
The DNA here is from genome assembly GCF_000326865.2 of Helobdella robusta. Classification (NCBI taxonomy): domain Eukaryota; kingdom Metazoa; phylum Annelida; class Clitellata; order Rhynchobdellida; family Glossiphoniidae; genus Helobdella; species Helobdella robusta. Next base: position 660,598 of record NW_008704704.1, on the reverse strand, counting down.
ACTCTCGACAATTTTAACTCTGGCTTGTTGTACAAGGAAAGCCATAAGGCATACGTTAAAAGCCACCTTATTATATTTGGATAAGAAGCAGTTTCTTTCAGCACAATAACTATATGCAAGAAAGATATGAAATTCTTAATAGAATAAATTCTTAAAGAATAAGATAAGCAATAAGGATACATTGAAACTCAATTTCATTTGATGCGGAGATAAAGTCTACTGACAGCGAATGTATTAATTTAACTAAGAATTTTTTGCAACAAATGGTGGATAAGCCAGCTAGATAAAGAACAAACTAAACTAATAATATTTTAAATTTAATATTTGTAGAGGATCGTGAGTTGGTTGATGACTTGCATTTTTTGGCTCCGCTGGGCAAAAGTGATCATTATGTCCTTTGTTTTTCATTTCATTTCGAGCATTCTAAATTTATTCCACATTTGATCTACCCAAATTTGATTTTAATAAAGATTTTGTTATGATTAACGAATTCATTCAAAATATACTTTATAATACCACTTTGTTAGGCACTGATATAAATGGTGTAGATCATAAATTGCATGTTAACGCACTTTGGCACCATTTCACTCAAGTTTTGAAGGAAGCAACTAACACTTATATCCCTTTCGTCAAAAGCAATAATAGGCTCAATAATAAATGCTTTAAGATGGTCCTTCTAGTATCCTTAGTAAACTCAATAAAATTAAAGAGGATATCATGTAAAAAATCAAGCAATTTATGAATAGTTTCTGATTACTAGAAAATTAATTAAAAATAAAATTAGAATATTTAAAACTAATTAACAACTGAATTTAATGCAAAAATTGCAAAAAAATTCAAATAAGTTTTGGCATCATATTGTTATAATAATCAAAAATATATTCGGTAAAGGCGCTAGAGTCGCTACGAACGCATACAGTTCGAGAAGGAACTAGAACCTTCTGACAGCGAGATATCTAGGACGTTCGAGAAGCGTCGGTAGGACGGCTATATAAAAACATGCGAGATATTGAATAGGGGTTGTTGAATATTTGATATTGGAAAGCGATTGAATGTTAGTGTCGAAAGCGATATTTGACTCTGCGTTGTATTTTTATGAACTTGCGATAAACGTTAGTAAATTAATTAATTAACATTGATTCTCAATTTGTAAATAAACCGATAGTTTGAGTTATTTTGTGTCGTTATTTTTTACTGGGATAAAATGAACTCGTTGTCAACTGGGACGGTTATAACATTGGTGTCAGAAGTGGGATCTTCGGTGGAAAATAAGTGAGAATCGTTGTCGAAACATTTTGATTTTTTTGTCGACAAAATATTTTGTAAAACAACATGACGGAACTACATCAACTTAAACTGGTGCAACTCAAAAAAGAGTTACAAAAATGAAATCTTGCTACAAGTGGAAACAGAGAAGCTTAAGCTTTGATAGCACACCTGACAGAAGCAATTGTTAATGAAAATGAAAATCTAGACGAATTCGAGTTTGACGACGATCAGGACGTCGAATCGAATGCAGTTGTAAACGCTGGAGCAAACACCGAACTGATGGCACTATTTCGAACGATATCAACAAAAATTGAACAGACGAGAGATCAAATCTAGGTCTCTCATCAGATTACCTACCGATCCACATCACATTACAAACAAAATTCTCTCCTGCAAAACTCCTAAAATAAAAATAATAAATTTTGCCTAAGCTAACTGTATCGGTTTCACCACTGAAACCGAAGCCACGTTCTCCAAAACCGTTTTCCCACCCAACCCGTCAGCAGCAGAGAAATTATTCCGTCAAGTTTTGTGGGCTACTAGTAGACACAATATCCCCTCAGGAAGACAAATATCATCATCACCAGGTTTTCCGAGAGAAATCAGGAAGCTCATGAAACAACGGGATGCTCTCAGATCATCCGACCCCACATCCAAAGATATCATGTCATCAGACATCCAACAACAGATTAACAAACTAAAACAAACTCGCTGGAAGGATTTCCTGGGCAGTTTCAATAGAAATATTAACGCTAATCGCCTTTTGAGAACCATAAAAACTCTAAATGGCCAACAAATACAATATCCCAACAATGCCATCAGTTTCGACAACAATAAACAACCTGAAGTTGGCCAACTTATTCAACAAACAGTTTACCGCAACTAATCATCACACATCAAACAAATCGAATCGAATCACTAACAGAACAATCAAGAAATTAACACATGATGATCATCTGACCCTCATACTAGATCAGGTTTCAGCAGCAATAAAGCACTCTAAACCGTCAAAAGCTTCAAGACCAGACAACCTGGCAATCATTCACCTTAAACATTTAGGCCATACAGAAATTTCCTTCCCAACCAAACTATTTAATGAATCTCTGCGAACTTGCAGAATTCCAGACATATATAAAATAGCCAAAATAATCTCTCTCCTCAAACCCGGCAAACCAGACAGTGAAGCAAAATCATACCGTCCTATATCACTACTATGCCCGGCCGTAAAGGTACTTGAAAAATGCCTGCTGCCTCTCATAGCCAAATACCTAACACTGGCGAGCCACCAACATGGTTTTCGCACTTATCACTCAACAACCTCAACACTCACCCTGATTGTCACCGACATTGCCAACGACCTTAACCAAAAGAGACCAGCTCATCGAACAGTCCTCACAGAGCCGGACCTCACAAAGGCATTTGACACGGCCAATCATCAAACACTGTTGTCCAACTTTCTATCATTATCGCTTTCACGGTCAACCCCCCCCCCCCCCGATGGCTGTCAAACTATCTACATGGACGCACCGCCATAACAGAGTTCCGATATCAGCACTTCAAACAACGTATTATCCTATCAGGAGTGCCTCAAGGTTCAGTACCATCTCCAACTCTGTTCAACTTTTACGTTTCCAAAACTCCCGAACTTCCTCATGACATTAAAATTATCTCGTACACAGACGATTTTACCATCTACACCACAAGTTCCGATGCGGATACTTTGACCCACCGGCTCACTTGTTACCTGCCAAATCTATGCGATTTCTTCAATAAAAAAAACTTAGAGATCTCCACCTCTAAGTCAACAGTCACACTCTTTACATCGCACACATCCCAACTCCAGTGCCACCCACGAATCAAAATCAATAACCAAATTCTTCCCCTTGAACATAATCCGAAAATACTGGGCCTGACACTCGACACAATGCTGTCTTTCTCAAAACATCATAAATTGACAGAGTTCAAAGCCTCTAGAGGAAACAATATTTTAAAAACACTCAGCGGCACCTCATTTGGTCAGGACAAGGAAACTCTATTACAGATCTACAAAACCATTGGTCGCTCCACAATCGAGTATGCATGTCCTTCCTGGTCCCCAATGACGTCCGAAACCGGTTTCAACTGCCTCCAACGCTCTCAGAATGCTGCCCTTCGCCTGATCACAGGCTGCCATGAAATCACGTCGAAACAGCACTTGCACTCAGAATGTCAGATGCTAACCGTGAAGCAACATTCTGATCTTATCTCCTCCAAATTCCTTCTACAATGCCATAACCCTAGCCATCCGTGCCACATCATCATAAAACAGCCCCCAACAACCAGACTATGTCCCCCATCTGTTCAGCTGCCTCAAGAATCGCACACATTTAAAAATAATAGATCTGTGGAGGAACCCGGCGGAAGTAACAAACGGACTTAGGCCTCGCCTGGGCGTTTAGGAAGGGCACCAACAACGACAACGAGAGATCAAATTGATGCAAAAATTGAACAACAATCAACAAAAACTGAACAAACGAGAAATCTAATTGTTGCAAAAATTGAACAACAAGCTGCAGAAAGGCAACAGACAACAATTAAGAAAACTCAGAAAACAATTTCATGTCAAAACTGAACAGCAATCGGCCGTAATTAACGCAAAAATAGAAAACCAGATGACAAGAATGGAAAACATCACGTCAAAAATTAAACAGAAACTTGATCGAAAGATTGTCGGGTTATTTCGCAAAATAGATAAACTTAAACAAGAACTGGAAGAAACTGAGGAAATAAACTCCACACCTGCAAGCCACGTGACCACAAAAATATTGAAGGCACCAACATTCGACGGATAAACTTCTTGTGTAAGCGTTACGAGGGTCAGCGGCAGAAGTTCTTCTAACGATTCCAGTCTAGAACCATTTCAATTATAAAGTCCTGATTAATGCGTTGAATTTACACTCAGTTACGAGACCGGAAGCAGCGACCTGGAGTCAATAAAGCAGCGAACACAGGATATTGAACGGTTGATTTTGCTGTCATACCCTACGTACGACCCACAAAACAGAGAAAAAACTGCATTGGAAACGTTTGCAAAGGCTGTTTGAAACTTATATCTTAGACAAACAGATTATATTTCATTTATACAGATTTTTAGAAGACATTCGATAAAGTACCACATAAAATGCTGGTCAAGAAACGGTATCAACAATAAGCTGGTTAAATGGATCAGCGACTATTTAAGCAAAAGGACGTTTTCAGTAAGAATTGGTGGTTGCCTGTCAGATAGCTTTGATTTCAATGATATGTTCGATGTGTGTTCTGGAATGGATGGTGTTCAATTATATCTGTATGCTGACGATGCTAAACTGTTCAAAATTGTAAAATGTATTGAAGATTGCCATGTTTTGCAGAGGAGTTTTGATATGTTGTATGAATGGTGTGTCCAATGAGCTTGAATGTGAAAAAATTAATTTATTTAAGCGTAAGTAATTTTACAAGTTATATCTTTCCTGCTATTAATAAAGCAATTATTTTTTGGGTATAATTTATAGAAATTTCCATAATATAACTAAATTTGTTTTTTTTACAGTTATATACAACACTAGTTCGTTCCCACTTAGAGTACGCTGTCGGTGTATGGTGGCTTTGGAGAATGAAGGTCTTGAATGACATTGAAAGACTACAGAAAAGGGCTATCAAATTGGTCAGAAGTTGTTCCTCATTAAAATATGAAGAAAGGTTAAAGTATTTGAAGCTTCCCACGCTGTTGTACAGAAGAAACCGTAGTGATTTGATTTTTGTCAACAAGCTTGGAATAAAATTTTTAGGGCATAATGATTTAATCATGTTGAAAAAAATCACGTGATTGATCGTAAGCATGTGAAAAATCATAGATTAAAAGTAAAAAATCCATAATAAAGTTGACTTTGACCAGGCTGGAAGTGAAGAAAATATAAGAACAAGATAAACTAGTCCTGAGTTGATATAAAAAAAGTTTTGGAAAAAAAAACACTGAGTTCTAGTGTAAACAACAAATTTGTACTCCTGGATGTGATCAAGTATGTAACGTACAAGATGTCAATATATTATTAGACAAACAAAAGATAACCAGAGTTTTTGGACTTGCTTTGAAAGATTAATTTTTTTATGCTTACCGTCTTGTTATCATCTTATATCATTTCCAATCCGAAAATCATCAATTACCATTTAAAAAATAATTTTATTTTTATGCTGCACAAAAATGAAATACAAACAATTTGAGAATGCTCCTCTCGATGTTCTTTTAAATCTGAAAAATCAATATTGGCAAAAATGTGTCTATGTTTATTGTTGTACTAAAGGATACAAAAATACATACCTGATTCATCAAGATTGACATCTGAATCAATTGACTCATCACTTGAAACTTCATACATTAAAAAAAATAGCCATTAATTTTTATACTTATAAATGAGTTTTTATAGTTACTTTGAGAAATTTTTGCCTTCTTTTTAGCCTGCAGAGGCAGAGGGTTGCAATGAACCCCAACAGGCGAATCATCATCATCAGTGTCATTATCATCTGATATTTTGCGTTTTTTTATATCATGTTTTCCGGTATTTAATTTAATTTTTTCAACGTCAATGTCAGGTTCTTCCAATCCAGTTTCCACTGTTTCAATAGCCAGCTAAAAACAACAAGTAAATATTTTGTCTAATATCACGCCACTTGACAAATATAATGTTACAAAAATATTTGAAAAATACTAACGGTTATTAATCGATTGTATATAATTATACTAACAATGGTGACATAAAAGAAAAAAGATATGTTGGAATAAAAGCAGCGTTTAAAAAATAAAGACAATTATAATTTAGGCCTTACCTTAAAAACTAAAAAAATTAAGAAAAATTTGTTATGTGGAAGCTCAATAAAACAAGCTCCCACAAAGTAAGTTAAACTCAAATATTTTATTACTATTGTCAACAAATAAAGCCATGGTGTAAATAAAATAAATTTTAGTGTTATCTTATTCGTTAACGAATCCTAACTAAAAGTGTTTCTCGGCAAAAAATTTCTTAGAAACAATCAATCAATCAATCCTCGTTTATAGTCTCCATCCGTTATGGGTCGGACTTTTTTTATTCCATTCATCAGCTTCTGTCTACAAGCCAATCTATCCATTGCGTCTGTCTCCTCGAGACCAAGTGCCTTTAAGTCCTGTATGGTCTGCGTCCAGAACTTCTTTGGGCGACCTCTTGGGCGGGTGCCAAGCACCTGGTGCTCAGTAACGGAAATAATTGTATCGTTTTCGCTTCACATGGTCAAACTATCATAGACGATGACGACGACATGCATCCTTCATCGTGCACAGTCCCGATCGACTCAGGATCTTGGTCGTATGGATATGGTCCCTTAGGTCAATATGCTGCATCCAACGAATCCTCATCATGTCAGTTCGGTGAAGCTGCTGTTCGAATTTTGTTGTCATTGGCCAAGTCTCTGCACCATACACCAAAACAGAACGTATAGCTGTGTTGTATAGCTCTGAGCGCAGCGGTAGAAAAATGCTACGCCGCATCAGTGCCGAGGCAAGGAGGTGCCATCTGCTCCACGCCACATGTATTCGTCCACGAACGGCGGCATCAGCTGTTCCAGTACAATCCAGCATCAACTTACCAACAAATAAACAATAACAATTCATTCATCATTTTTTTTAAATGCTTGTTTCCAACATCTGAATCATAACTGAATAAAAATTCTGAAAAAAATCAAGTAAAGAACATGAAGTATCGTTATAAATCATGCCAATATCATTATTGATTGTAAAAATCTTGTTCACTACCTACCCAGAGTCAGATTAAAAGCTTTTATTGTGACTCTGCTGCTTCTGGTGTGCCTCTCTATTGATATTCTTTTGAATCTTATATTATTGTGGCCAACAAGTCCAGTTCATTGTAATCCCAATTTACCACGTTCACCCCCGTAAACTCCTATCTCTGTATTTTTAACTTCCCAATATTTTCAAAGCTCTAAATAAAGACATCCAATCCATTTTATAGTTTATGCTGATATCACTTTAGTTTTCAGTGCCTCACTTCCAAATAATTTCATGTTCAAGTCTTTTCAACATCTGTGTTTGTCATGTTTTGTACTTGTACAATCTCTCCTTAATCAACTCCTTGTTGAATACAAACGGTAAAAAAACTAATCTCTTACCTTTATTGTGCATCAAGCAGAAAGCATCCGTTCTGTAATTTCATTATATTGATAACAAATTTTCTGTTCTGCGCTTATGTCCTAGAGAGTGAAACACTTGTTCGTCTACAGGTTGAATAAACCATGGAACCAAATAAAACTTTTCTATACATTAATATACAATTTTTATGGGTTTATTGGTTACATCCCGTACAAATAATGTTACTTTTTGCTTTCTTTTTTTAACTCTCCCCACTATCTAGCTTTTCTGTGTCAATCTGTTTTTGCTAAATTAGCATCAGTCTCCTGTCTTGTCTCTTCAGCCAACTCTTTCATAGCATCAGTTTATCATCTTAATTGTTAATATTCAAATCCAGATCATCATCATAAAAAAAGTACCAAAATTTTGATTGATAAAATTATAAATAAATTTAGCAGTTGTACAAAAAAAGCATAAAAATATAGATGCAAAAAAACAACAAATAAACCTTATTAGCAAAAACGGCCTCAACAATTCTTTTTAATTTTGTTTTTTGATCATCAGATAACTCTTTAATGTTTTTCTTCTGTTGATATTTTTCTCGAATTACCCTTAAAGTTAAGTTCCTAAAGCAAATTTTCATAAATTATTGCAAAAAATTACAAAAACTGTTAATACGAAATTTATAAAAAGCCAGATCAATTCCTTATTGCATTTGTTATGTAAATATTGTTTTGGTATGAAATCGCTTCTGTATATAATTCTAAAGATGAAAAAGACTGTATTCTATGAATGGATTGACTTTAAAATTAACGAGATTACTGGATTTTTTCAGGAATAGCCATCATGAACAAGAGGTAAAAAAATTCATTACTAACTGATTTTTTTACAACGTTTTACGAATAATTGGATCACATACATCTGATGTTATTGAATCTTTTTCTGGAAACGTCCATGCAAAATATGGCATTCGCAGCAAAAGTGTTTGTACAACCACAGATAATGGCTCAAACTTTGTAAAAACCTTTTCCGTTTTGGCTGATCATAACAACAAAATCAGATCGTCACATACAAGAACAATAATGATGATGATGATGAAGAATAAGAAATTCGTTTGATGTTGACAATGCACTCAGTAATTCAGTTGATTATGTGCAGTTCCAACTTATTCAATTTTTATTGGCACATCGTTGATATGCCAATAAAAATTTTAACCTAATATCAACACATGATGCTGACACTACTAAACAAATCTAATATATAGGAAAGTTGGTATCATTTTCAAAGCGTCAGGCTCTTTGGAATAAATATGGCAGATCAGGACTCGCAGTTGACATTATGATGGAAGCCTTCAGTCTTGGTTTGAAAAGACTAAATTCCATTTAACAGGAATTCTGTTTTTTGTCGTGTAAATACTGTTATGTTTGTTATGCTTTCTGTGGTGTCTGTAGTAAACTGTGCCATGAATAGTACTGAGATAGAACACCATCTTCATACACATAATATCTCTGTTGCCGCAATTCAGGAAACAAAGCTCTCCTCACGTTCTGGGGCCCAGATATTCAAAGATTATGCTCCTTCCCGGAAGTACCGTAAGGGCGGCGGCCTCCTGATGTTGATGCACCACGGCATTCCTTTTGTCGTAATGCAGCTCCCAAAAATTGACATCGTAGAGAGCCAAGGGATCATCATCAGGATGGACAAGAATACAGAGATAAACATACTCAACATCTACATATTCCACACTCAGCCTGTCCATCACATTTCTGTGCTTCGATCGCAGACTATCTTGATATGCCCAACCTGATTCTTCTGGGCGACCTGAATGCACACGATGAGCTATGGCCTTCAAGCATTTGCGACCCAGGAGAAAAGACGCTGGCGGCCGAAATTGATGAATCCAACTGCTGTATCCTCAACTTGACTCCCCCACCCATATACCTTCAAATAACCAACCCCCCTCTCCTGACCTTTCTATCGCCTCGGACTGCCTTACCAACCACCTAGATTGATCAACAGTCCCAGCCCTTTTCTCCAATCACCTTCCAAAACATATTTCCCTAAATTTACAGATTACGGACACCGAGAACCCAAAAATTATTTTCTCAAATTTTTCCAAAACAAACTGGACAGGTTTCACAAATGATACAGAGTTTGTATTCAAAAACTTTACCTTCCAAAACACCGTTTCTGCCGCCGAAAGCACATTTCGTAAGATCCTGAGTACAGCCGGTGACCACAACATTCCTTCTGGAAGACGCATCAACTCATAACTAGGGCTTTCGAAGGTAATCGCCGACATTATCAGTAAACGTGATGCTCCTAGGCTCTCCAACCCAACATCTGACAATATTGTCACAAGCTATACATACCAAGATAAACAACCTTACAACCTCCAAATGGAAGCACTTTCAACAGACATACCAACACTGACCGACTGTGGTGTGGAACATCACAAGAATTCTAAACCACAAGCCTAAACTACATCCTAAGAACGCTATAAAATTCAACGGCAAGCCCATCACTAACGGCTCAGATATGGCCAATCAATTCAATAAAACCTTCACCTACTTTTGCCAGCATTCCTCCAATAAGCTAAACAGGTCCATTACACAATTGGCTACTAAACACCAAAGCCTACGTGACCACCCTACATTTTCTCTGGATCAAGTATCTTCCGCAAATAGCATCAAACACGCCAAAGCTTCCATAGCAGTAGGCCCAGACAGTCTTACCACGTTACATCTAAAACACCTTGACCCGACTAGGATTTTCAATTTGTCTTTCCGGTTATGTAGAATACCAGACATTTATAAAAAGGCCAGGATAATTCCATTTCTCAAATCTGGCAACTCTTACAGACCCATCTCACTTCTCTGCCACGTTGAGAAGATTTTTATAAGATGTCTCCTCCATACTATCTCTGAACATATGACCCCGACCAGTCACCAACACGACTTCCGTCCTTGATACTCAACAATCTCTGCGCTTACTCTCATTTCAATGGATGTTGTCGAGAGCTTTAATCACAAAAAACCGGCACACCACACTATACTGGCGGCAATCAATCTGTCCAAGGCTTTTGACATGGTCAATCATAGGATACTCATCTCTGACCCGTTAAAATCTTCGCTACCAGGCTCCATTTCACGCTGGCTGTCAAACAATCTACATGGTAGATCCGCTGTAACGGAATTCCGAAATCAATCATCCAAGCAAAGAAACATCCACACCGACGTGCCTCAAGATTCAGTGTTGTCACCTGCGCTCTTTAACTTCTAAGTCTCATGATATCAAGGCCATATCTTATGCTGATGATTTCTCTGTTTACGCTGAACGGAATTGGAACTCTAAATAATGGCATCGAATGAGCTTGAGAAGCCATCTGATCTACCTTTTCATTTCCTTCAATTCCAATGTGGCTGGGGATCCACATTATAATTAATTTTTTGTTGCTATCCAGAATATTATGAATCTTATTTTGCATTTAAATTAATAATGGATTTAGAGGTTTGTATTGCTTCAGGGCAGATAGAGTAGACAAGGAGACCAAAAATATTATGAATTTATTTTTCTCTGAATTAATTATAAAGTTTAAAGCCATGTCAATAATTATAAAGTTTAAAGCCATGTCAATAGCAAGGATCTCTGCGTATATCTCTGCGTAGGTGTATATTGAAGCAGGTCCTGGTAAATGCATCATTAATCCATGAACACGTTTCCTTTGCCGGTAGGCCACCATTGCTGCAGACGTTGAATTTTTCCTTTTCGATCCATCTGTATATATTTGAATAAAGTTTAAATTGTTATTAATTTTTTCTTCAACTAAAGTTTTTGCTAGTTTTACATCTTGGCCCATTCCTGTTATTGTCGTATTTATTTCTTGGTGCTTTAGTAACCAAGGAGGAAATTCAAACTTTAATTCTTCCGTGGTTTTTATATTTTTAATGTCTTTGATGAATTCATTTAGTCTTATTGGAAATGTTGGAATTGATTTTGATGCCTTTGTTTTTGCTGTTATGTATTTATATGCCGGGTTTTTCATCTGAGATTTAATTTTTAGAAAGTAATCTAAGGCTAATTTTTGATGTCTTTAATTTAGTGGCATTTCTCTTGCCAAAACATGGAGACTTATAGATGGTGATGTTCGGTATGCTCCTAGACACCTTCTTAACGATTCGTTGACTATTGAGTGTAGAATCTTCATGTAGGATTTTCGTGTAGAGTCATATACTAGAGAGCCATAATCCAATACTGCTCGTATAGTTACTTGGAAAATTGTTATCAGATGCTTTTGGTCTGCTCTCCATTTATTTTGGGATAACACTTTGATTAAATTGAGTGCTTTTAGGCATTTTTTTTTGTTTTCAAAATATGGGGAATGAAATTTAATTTTGAGCCAAATATTATTCCTAAATATTTGTATTCTTGTGAGAACTCAAGATTATTTTCTTGAAAATTTAACTTCGGAAAAATCCTCTTTTATTTTCTTGAGAAAAGCATAGCTCGAGACTTTGATTCAGAAAATTTCATTCCATTTTCCAATGCCCAATTTTCAATGGATTTTAGCGTTCTATTTATTTCATTCAGCATTTTTATCATGTCTTTATTTTTAAAAGTGATTGTGACATCATCAATGTAAAGGCAGATCATCGTGTTTTTAGGAATTATTTTGGTGATGTTATCTAAGCTAAGACAGAATAATTTTGGTGACAAAATGCTGCCCTAAGGGATGCCCAACTCTGGATGCATTGTTTCTGAAAGGACATCATTAACCTTGACTTTAAATGACCGGTTTGATAAAAAACTTTGAATGAATTTGGGAAGACGTCCTCTTAATCCGGATTCGTGTATTTTTTTTTAGAATACCATATTTCCAAGCTGTGTCATAGACCTTTTCAATGTACAAGAACAGAGTTATTACTTGTTCACCCTGTGTCTTGCTTACGTGAGTTTCCAGTGATATCAAATGATCTTCCCTTGATACCTCCACGTTGATATTTAGACAAAATTTGATGTTTTTCGAGAAACCAATTTAGTCTATTACTAATTATTTTCTCCATGATCTTGCAGGTACAACAAGTTAATGAAATTGGTCTGTAGTTATCTGGATGAGTTTTGACTTTTTTTGGTTTGTTTATGGACACGACTATTGCCTGACGCCAGATATCTGGGACTTTTGTGTTAATCCAAATGTAATTGTAAACTCTAAAAAGTATTGATAATGCTTTTTGAGGAAGGCTTTTTAACATCTTATAGGTAATTTGATCAGTGCCAGGAGTTGATTCATTGCTGTTTTTTATTTCAAACATCATTTCTCTCATGGTGATTTGTGTATTATACAATTCTTGTTCCTCTGAACCAAAATCCAAAGCTTTGTCTTCTTCCCTTGATTTAATATTTGCAAAATTTTTGTTTTGAATTTCGGAATTTTGATGGAAGTTGCTGGCTAGTATATTTGAGATTTCCTTACCAGAACTGAAAAATTTGTTATTGTAGATAATATGACTAATACTGTTATCATTATTTTCATTTTTTATTTTTCTGACCATTCCCCATACTTTGTTAATTAGAGTATAACGATTGAAACCTTCAACAAAAGAATTCCAACAACGTTTCTTTTCTTCTCTTACTGTTCTGCGAGCCTCGGCTTTTAACTTTTTGTAATTTATAAGATTTAATAGAATGGGGTTGCTTTTAAATGCTTTAAATGCCTTCTGTTTTTGTTTTATTGCGTATTTGCATATTTTGTTAAACCAAGGATTAATTGTCTTTCCCTTTTTATTTAGCATTACTGGGGTAGTTTGTTTTATAGTTGCTGTTATGTTATTATTGCCATCCACCTGTCCATTGATTCCGCATCAATTATTTCAAAACCATTCATCAATTCTTCTGTCCTTTATTTGAATTCGTGCCAGTCAGTTTTGTTATAATTTAACCTTTGCTTTTCATTAACTATAGGATCTTTATTTCTAATTGTTATTATTATTGAAAGTGATCACTGCCATGGAGATCCTCTTTTGTCTCCCATTTTATATCTAAATACAGGAATGGTGATCAGATAGCTAGGTCAATCAGAGAAGATCATTTTCAATTATACTTTTTTTTATAATTCTTTAACTTGTGCTTAGAACTTGGACATCCCCATAATTGATTGTGTCCATTGAAATCTCCCCACACAAAAAAAATGTTTTGAGATCTGCTGCAGTATTTGGGTTATATCTTTAGATTTTATTTAACTTATTTGGGTTTTATTATCCATTACTTATTATTGTTTTATTGGATGTTATCTAGTAGCTAATGAATTATTGTTTTTTTATAATTTGGAAATGAGATTGGTTCAATTATGATGAACCAAAAATGGATGTCCAGCCGGATGGATAGTTTTTGGATGTGGTACTTGCTTATGATAGACTGTGTAATTTTTTTAATTTATCCTTTTATTTTCAATAGTTTTTGTCTCTTGCAAATAAATTATAAGAAGGTGTTACTTCTGAATTAACAATAGTAGTTCCGGTAAGGCATTTTTTCACCCCTTTATGGTTCCACTGAAAAATTTGAATGCCATCAGCATTTTAATCTGTGATATGCTTAGAGGGAAAAACTTCATAATCATTATTACTGCAAAGTTGATTTGTGGTTTTGTTGTTAGTTAATATTTTTTTTTATTAGTAGTCATTTTTACATTTGTTAGTGTTTTTTGGGGTTTGCTAATTTTATATTATTGAGAATTTCTTCATCTTCATCATCATCGTTCATCTCACTGTGACACTCTGAGTCATCATTCGTGTCTTGATAACTTGGAAAATGATAGATGTCTGTTTTTTCCTTTGTTATTTTTTTTGTTATTTCTTTAGGTTTCGGAGTTTTGCAAGTATTTGGTTTTATTTTCTTTTTTTGTATTTAAAGGTTTGGATTGGTTACCGACTGATTTCTTGACATCTTGATTTTTAACTAATAGAATATTTAATAAATTACACTGGATGCCCTGGTCTACTTTTAAACTGTTTTTTCCACAATTTGAGAGTATAGAGGTTTTGATTTTGTGAGATTTGTGCCTTAGCCTGATTGTATGGAATGTTGCATTCTATTTTCTTTTTAATGATACTTTTTTTAAGCAAAAATTTAGCGCAGTCCTTAGGGAATGTTTCATGTTTTTGTTTGCAGTGAACACATTTTGGTGAGTTTTGGCATGGTGACCCCAAGTATGCCTGTGTCCTGCTTGTCCACATTTTGCACATATCATCTCCTTGCTTAAACAGATTTTATGATGGTGTCTTTGAAAACACACCTTTAACTCCTTTGGAATTTGAGGACTCTGGAATGTAACTATAAACGTGTTGTTGATGATTTTCTGGTTATTTTTTATTTTTATATTTTGAACATCTATGACACCTTAGTCAAGTAATTCATTCTTAATTTCTTGTTCAGAACAGTATCTAAATATTGTTGTTTTAATGACACCTTTACTGGTATTAAGTGTCTTATGAGGAAAAGATTTAACTTTTTCATTTAACAAGTTACCTATTTTTAAAACTTTTTTTCTCTGCTCTTCTTGTTTTATTTTAATTAGAATTCTGTTTGACTGAATGTTGATGAATTCTAATTCTCCAACTTCATTTTGAAAAAATTTTTGAATTTTGAATATGGATATTCTTCTGAAGCCGTGGTCGGGAACCTGAGTTGCCGGTTCAATAACGAAAAACATTGGACCTTCAGGTTGATGATGCGACAAGACTTCTGAAGATAAGTCCTCTCTGGTCCTTTTCTCTCGTCCCTAGATTATTATTTTGCAAGTTATTTGAGTCTTATTATTTATTGCTCACATTGAAATTGTTGACTGTGGAAGTAAAATTTTCAGCTAACTTCACACACCATATTGACTGTGAAAGTAAAAATTTTTAGCTAACTTCACACACCATATTGACTGTGAAAGTAAAATTTTCAGCTAACTTCACACACCATATAAACAAAACCATTTAATAATCAAATTTGTAATCAACTTATTTATATCAAAAATCATTTTTAACCTATTTTTGATTTTCAAGAACATAATTTTTTTGTGTGTTTAAGTCCGTCACATTGCTAAAATCCAACCCTATGTAAAATAAACATGCAATGAACGTTTTCTTAGTGTTAGTCAAGGAAGGTTCATGAATGATTTTTAATTTTATTAGTTTATGCTTAATATTATAGCTATATTTTAAAAAAGGTTAAAACTTAAAGGTCTATTAAAGACACTCTTTTTTCTAGGTTCAAAAAAATCAACAACACACAAGCATCAAAATTCAAAATAAATACATGCCAAACTAGACACATCACACACAAAGGCGGGAATCTTTTTGTCATTTTCTAAATCCTGTCACAGTACACTCTGTGAAAGAGCGTCAAGCAACCTTAATTACTCTAGGCCATCATGCAGTTCTTATGTAAGAATTTTCTGTGTAGGCCTCATTTAAATTTTTATGGTTTCATACTTTATTTTACTTTTATTTTATTTATAATATAAATTTTATATAATAGCATAGCTGACATCATAGCACCGAACTTAAGACGTTTGGTCCCGCGGATGATTGGTCCTGATTTTTAAGACGATTGGTCCTGATTTCTAGAATGATTGGTCCTTGAAATCAAACCATAGAATTTGCACACCCTAGCTAGGCAATAGGTTTTTTCAAATCATTGGACCATGTTTTAATTTAAATTTTAATTCTTTAATTTAAAAAAATAAAACTCTAACATCTAACAAAAAAATTTTAATTTACTTAAAAACAAGTAACTTTACATTTACTTTTATTTTACTTACTTGTAATCTGACTGATCAAACAAATCTTTGACAAATTTTTCCATCAGAACTTTAAAAAATTAAATTATCGAATATTATCGTTAACTCACTATTATAAATTATATTAATACGATACCACAACAAGGTGAGCATGAAATAATAAAACATAAATACAACCAAGATTGTAATTACATATAGTATTTATAAAAACAAAAAGTGAAATTTAAACGAAAAGCGGTAAATATGGAAAAGCAAATCAGCCATATACAGAATATAATTAATTCCATATGTCCAGTAATAGGCTTTTGCGTTAAAAAACCATTTTTGAGAGCTCTAAGAGAGCTCTGACAAATTTCATGAATGTGTTGAATAAATGCGAATTCAAAAAACTACGTGGTGTTGAAGTTCTTATCAAAAAACTTTTGAACGCAGAGTGGGCATACAAATTTAATGAAATATGCATCAACAAAGGCCTCGTCCTAAACTATATTAAAAGATAGAGTGTAGAATCAGGAAGACCATAGTAGAGCGAGTTAAAATAATCAATCCTAGATAAGACTAACGAAGTAACAAAAAGGAGAAGAGCAGGATCGTCAAGAAAAGACAAAAGTTTTTTATTCTGCGTAGATAAAAGTAAGAACTTTTAGCAACACTATTAATCTGAAAAGAAAGAGACATTCTAGAATCACAAATAAAGCCTAGACTACGAAACTTGTGAGAAACATCAAGAGTTTAAGAATCAAGTAAGATAATAGGAGGAATAGAAATAGAGTGTTTAAATTTATTAAAACAAATTAATTCAAATTTAGAAAGATCAAGTTTAAGACACATAGGGTATTCTATTTATATGGGTCAGACCAAGCGATAATTGTAGAAAGTCATAGAAATTGATTATGAAAAACACTATTAAGATTAGATGGAGAAAAAGAAGTATAAATATAAGAATCATCAGCATATAGTTGACTAGTGAAAAAAATTATTAACAATACAAGGTAGTTTAGAAGTATAAAGTATAAATAGAAGTTGGTCAAGGATAGAACCCTGAGGTACCCCGAAAGTAAGGGTAGAGGAGTTAGAAGTAGAATTATTAAGAACAACAGAAGAAAACGACTACAGAGATAAGAAGAAAACGAAGATAGACAAGAATCAGTAATATTAAAAAAAAATCTAGCAGCCTCAAGAGAATTGTATGGTCAACAGTATCAAAAGCAGAAAAAAAGTCAAGAGCAAGAAAAAGAGTAAGATTACTATTGTCACTAGAGAGAAGGATATCGTTATGTATTTTGAGTAAAGAAGTTTCATTTCTGTGAGCAGGTCTGGAACCAGATTGAAACACAGGTAGCAAAGAGTTATTTATAATTAATTAATTCAGATTCATAAATAGAATAGAGTTAAATGGATTTAACCTATAGACATACTCCAGTCTTCTAACACTTTTCTTAGGTAAAACACAAGCATAGTCGAACCAAGGAGCCTTACGAGAATAGAGCCTATAAGTATTAAGATTTAAAAGGAATATGCTTAACAAGAATAGAAGTAATGTGGATATTTAAAGCATACAAAGCCTAGACTACGAAACTTATTAGAAACATTGTATGGGACTAAATATATAATTGTTATTATTATAAACACTTTAAACTTTTCACATTTTTAATTATTAGTTAGGTTTATTATTAATTTTAATATCTATGTTTGAACTTAATTTATTTTTATTACTACTGCATCTTTGCTTTACTTTTCCCTTTCCGTTTTTCCATTCACATTAGATAGTTACTGTTGATTTTGTTTAATTTATTTTGATAAAATTGTTTTATCACCTTAAATTGTCCAATTTACAATTCGACAACAAATAAATCGAACATTCCTTAACAACATCAAAAGTTTTAGAATCAGGTTAGATAATCGAAGGAATAGTAAAAGCGTTCTGATTTATTAATTAAATTCAAATTTAGTTAGGTGGGAGGATTAACTAAGTTTTAAGGACACATAGTCAGACAAAGCGATAATTGAAGAAAGATATAGAGATAATTTATAAAGAACACTATTGAGATTAAAATGATTAAGTGGAGGAAAAGAAGTATAAATATAACAAGAATCATTAGCATAGTTAACTAGTGAAAGAAAAATTATAGAAGACTAGAGTATATAAATAAAAGAGGGCCAAGGATAGAACCCTGAAATACACCAGAAGTAAGAGTAGAGGAGTTAGAAGTAGAATCATTAAGAACAACTGATGAAAAGTGATTACAGAAATTAGAAGAAAACCAAGATAGACAAGAATCAGTAATATTAAAAGATTGATTTAGCAGTCTCAAGAGAAAAGTATGACCAGCTCAACATTATCAAAAGCAAAGAAAAGAGCCAGAAGAAGAGTAAGATTACTACTTACACTAGAGAGAATGATATCATTCTGTATTTTGAGTAAAGAAGTTTCAGTGCTGTGAGCAAGGAAAGCAAAGTACAAAATGATAATTGATTATAAACTACTATTTCTATTATTTTAGAGATGAAAGTAATATTAGTAACAGGCCTATAATTAGGTAATGAGGAGGGATATAACGATGAGTTTTTAAGAATAGGAATGACAATAGAATTTTTATAAGAAGTAGGAAATTTGGAAGTGGAAAGAGATAAATTAACTTATGTTTTGCATACATTGACAACTATGTCTTATATCAAAATTTCATCTTTAATCCTAACACTTGACACCATAAATATCCTATTGAAGGTACTTAAATTCACCAATCCACGGGTAGATCCAGCGAAGATAAACGCAAAAAAATCTAACATCCTTTAACACAAGGCAAAAAACAAACTTCACAGAATGAATAAAAAACCGTTTATGCACCAACGCTAACTCTGCATTAACATCAACAGTCATATTCAACACAAGACCAATCACAACAAACTCAACCACAGTCCAGTGATGACACAGCATATTACACAACAACAGCCCCCATGACCACGGACAAATCAACAACTGTTACAATGAAAACATCAATAGCAACAACTAAATGAATCACGGCAACAAAACCAAACAAACAACAACAACACACTCACCAACATCATCATCAATCTCTCTAAGATAACACTCATTAATGAACAGATCAACATCCTTAATCATGGACTGTGCATTATTCACAGTAATAATAATATTAAGAGAAACAAAATTGACGACAGTATCAGCAAGATTATTTGTGATTCAAAAATCAGAGACTTCATGAATATCCACCAACTCAACGACAACTACAACGTATTTTTAAACGCACTAAAAAACATCAAATCAACGTGGACAGCATGCAACAACACGTTATTCCACAAATGTATCATCACCAAAATTGAGGAGATTGCTAAAAAATTCATCAAAAAAATTTCACAGATACATTAATAAACAACATGAAAAAACATAACATCAATAAACAACAATAAAATCTGAAAAATTTAATCATCCTTAGGGCGGACAGGGATTGGTGTTTGAAATTCTCGACAGAGACAACAACAAGGTGGAGATTCAACACTAGATTGCATCAACAAGGTGGAGATTCAACACTAGATTCGAAATTTTACAAAAAAATTGACACCTTTCAACAACTGTTATGAAATCATGCAATACCTTAGCATAATAAAATCAATTAACTAATCACCAACAAATTATATAAATGGTTTTCCCCATCAACGAACTTTAAAAACAGATACTTCTACAAAATACCAAAGGTTCACTAAGAATAAACTAATGGTTAAACGAGGTTACTTTTCTGTGTGGACCAATCATCTCCAACAACTACTCCATAAATCAAAACCTATCCATCTTTGTCGAAACACAGTTGAAATTCATCGCTCAACATCTACCCCCTCATCACTAAGGACCTGTTCCCATTTATCAACAAATCACCAAATGCATAACTAATCAACACCAGATACTCGTCACAGCAAATATAAAACTCACTCTACATAATAAACATGTTCAACAAATGCTCCATCACTATCGTAAAAAAGTTCCTCAAGAGATACATGCCACACAACCCATACAACTGCATGACAATCAAATTCCTTCAATTTTCACTTGAAAATGATGATTTCACCTTCAACAATCAACAATACCTACAGACGAACGAATGTGCGATGGGCAAAATATTGGTCAATCTCTATCTACATCACCTACACTCTCAACAAACACATCAACGCAGAAGTAGATATAATATGTGGAAGACATTTTCTTCACATTAACTGGCACCATACAACAGCTCAAGAAAATAATGACCATTGCAACAATTGCAACAAACTTATTTCTTCTATATTACTAACCTTTGAAACACACGTTGTACGGGTTTTCTTTGCAAGGGAATGCGGTCATCGCAATAGCAGTGCCATACACACTACCAATACACCATCCCACTGCCTAATTATATATATTTTTGTATATATATATATATATATATATATATATATATATGGTCAATGGTATATTTACGCTATTACATAGCCACGCAGCTTATAAACATTTTAGTCCAGATAATTTCATTACACACACACTCACACATAAAAAAACATGTTTATGCACACATAACCATACCCACTTGACCCAATGATCTATCACAACACAAGCATTTTAAACACTCACACACCCCTTTTCATCAATTATAAAATAAACTTTTAAAATTTATTCGTTTTATGTTTTTTCTTTTATTAAACAAATGGAATAAAGGCAAAGCCAAAATTTTGATGGTTTCAATCAGTAATTTAAAGGAAAACATCAACCTACCAAACAAAAACGACACTTTCAATCAGAAAATCAACAACACTCTCGACAACACATGCGAATCAATCAAAGACACAATCATGAATCTCCCCAACAATGAAATATCAAAACATGACACCATCAACTGCAAAAACATTTACTGGATCGACGACACAAAACCAATCTAGGAACATTTCAAATTCCTCCTAAAAAATAAAAATACCAATCACCATAGAGAAATCGATAACGTCATCAAGCAAGAAATCAAAACCATCAATACCATTATCCGCAACGACAACAACATCAAAAGCAACACGAACAACGATTCTAACACCGCCATCAACCCAAGTGATAACTACAGCCGAAACAATAGCAACGTAAACAACAACAATGAGAACTACCTTTTATTTTCATTTTAAAACATACATTGTAATTATAAAATTAAAATAATAAAACATATAATGTAAATTATATAGATATTATACAATGCTCGCCATACATTTTAAATTGGCACAAAGATAAATATAATCAGCTTCAAATCGTGTTCAATTATGTTCAAATCGTGTTCCTTTCACAGTAAATTGCATAAGATGTCGATATTACGAAATTAATTAAACTTCTATAGAAAGGGTCAGACCAAATAAAATTAATGATAGTTTAAAATATTAAAAAGGCCTAGCAGGGAAAGTTCAAATGAATTTATTATAATATTTGAACTTTTTAATTTGTCTATCAAATTGTTATTAAGATAATGATAATGTTGACTTATAAAGCGCCCTGGCAAGCGACTGAGGCGCTCTCGAAACAAAAAAAAAATCCTCTATCAGACGTTTGAAAACGCTCTATTGAAGTAAAAAGTTTTTAATGACGACTTGAACGACTGTGTAGAGCTGCGGTTTCTAATCTTTGGCGGAAGCGAATTCCAAACGTGAGGAGCAGCATGTCGGAATGCACTACCAGCAATATTGTTTATTGTTTTATGCTGATGAAAGCGTAGAGCGATGGCAGAGCGAAGTTGACGATTGTTTGTATTACTATTTATAAGATCACCGAAATACGACGGTGAATGCGAGATTGAAAGTTTGAAGATGATGACAGCTATTTTAAATAAAACTCGAAAGTGAAATGGAAGCCAATGGAGGTTCATTAGATTCGACGAGGTCGTTGATGACAGACGATGTAACGGTGTATCTGAATTGAGTACTACTCTAGCGGCTCTATTCATTATTCTCTGGAGACATAATTCTTGACTTTTAGATATTCCATATAACACAAAATTGCAGTAGTCCAATTTGGACAGTATGAAACACCGTGCCAAATCACGAGCCAAAGCGGTAGAAAGAAACTGTCTAATATGTCGTATTTCTCTTAAATGATTATTACAGGATTTTGCTATAGACGTAATGTAATTTGATAAACTTAATTTTTTATCTAGGACTAATCCTAGTGTGTGACAGATATCGGGACTAAGGTGTCTCCTAGTTGGACCGATGTTAAGTTATGTTGTAAGGATGTTGATATTTGAAGGAAGATCTTAAATGTTTGATGATATATAGAGTTGAGTATCGTCTACATATTTATGGTAATGTATGCCATCATTTTCAATGATCTTGCCGATAGGTGAAATTTAAGCTGAAAATAGGAGTGGTCCAAGTACAGACCCCTGAGGGACACCATGAAACAGATGGACTATTGGAGATGAGTGCGTGGATATTTTGACAAATTGACTGGGACCAGTTAAGTATGAAGGTAGCCAGGAAAAGACAGAACACTTGACACCAAATTTCACTTCCAGGCGACAAAATAATATATCATGACTGATGATGTCGAAGGCAGCTGAAAAGTCCAGTCAAGCAAAAAATGTGGTTTCTTTATTGTTGCATGAATTGAATATATTATCAATGATATGAAGTAAAGCCGTTTCAGTAGAATGATTGGTCCAATATGCTGATTGCAAAGGTGAATAATTATGATGTGAAGTGATGCACGGTTGAATTCTTTTTAAGGCCGCACGTTCAATGATTTTGGATATAGATGTAAGGTTTTATATAGGTCGGTAATTTGAGAGATCAGAGTCATCAAGATTATGTTTTTTCAAATGTGGTAGGACTTGCGCCGTTTTAAAACTGTCGGGAAACTGTTGACTGAAGGAAAGATTCGTGAGATGAGAGATAGCAATAGATAGAATGTCGACACATTGAATGAAAACCTGGTAAGGGAATGGATTCAATGGAGAAGTCTTATTGCATTTGATGTCAGGTGATTTGATGATGTTTTTGATTTCCGCTAGTGTAACATCTTCAAATGAGCTGAGCTGGTGTTTTGAAAGTGTTTTGATGCTTTATATTCTTTAGATTTAGAAAAGTTAGATTTGTGGCAAACAGTTAATTCTAGTATTTTGATGGTACCACCTTGTCAAATGGCAATATCTGGGCGACGTGATTTGAAGAGAGATGATACTGGGAGGTATTTGTTGCAGTTGAAATCTGCGTAGATTAATACATCCGCACCTGCAAATGATTGAATTTTTTTTTAAATTATCGATAGTATATTGTTGTGACGTGTTGTATATCTTTTCAGGAACGAAATCAAACTGCAGTTTGACAGCAAATGCTTATTAGTTTGACAAGCCTGACATAGTGGACACAGAGCATTTGACATCTTGCTCCAGTGATAGAGGTTGGCGTTTGTTGGAAGTTGTTAAATGAGAGCAAATTCCTGACAAATTTGAATAAAAACCTCTAGTAAGCCTTTTGTGAACTATGACCAGTGACTTATATGGATTTCTGGAATATCATCTTTAATCGCTTTAACTAACATTCCTTGACATTGAAGTGATGATAGATGAATATAATCGGACTTTTTTTGACCCACCAATAGTGCTTGATTTTACTTCAGCTGATTCAGGAAGGATGTTATCTATTTTGATGTAACTGTTGAAAGATTCTTTATGTAGACATCTTATTTCTACATTGGCATGCGTTTTGAGGTAACTTCGAAGTTTGACTTTTAATGCTTCTGTGTAACTTATCAATGATCTGATATTTAAATCCTCTTAATTTAAAAGAGAGTAATAAATAATCCGACACGTAGCTGCTAATTGGCAGGGCCAACCAGTTTCTAACCAATTCAGCAATCAATGGATCTAGGCTGTTGCCTATCCAAGTCAAAGAAATTTAGTAAATGCAAAGTTCGAATGCCCAAAGAGATGGAATGTATTATCTTAGTATTTGTAATTTCCGTTGTGAAATTGTGTCCAACCAATTTATAACCGACAACATGTGTTGTAGTTTTTAGAGTTTTTGACAAGTAACTTTTCGCCCTTGAATAGCGTCTTTCAAAATCATATATTTTTACCAGGTATTCGAAATGACTCTTAAATTCAATGTCAGGTATTGCTTTATCATCGATGGTCAACCTTGGAAGAAACTGTTCATATATGCAATTTTTTCTTTTTCAGGCCAAAGGCGCAGCATTTGTCAATCCTCATACTTATTCCGGTTGCTTTGCACCAGGCCTGATTCAGATTAATTAATTTTTGAGTGCTGTCAGTGCTGCAGGCAACGGTGGCCGTGTCATCGGCAAACTGAAGTCAAGCTCTGGTTTTTAGATTGGTTATGGGTCCCCATATGAGCCATACTGTTGAAATTCTTTTTTTCGATTAATTTCATCAACGGATTGAAACACAGATTAAACAGCAGGGGGAAAACGGGATCGCCTTGAAGGACCCCACGTTTAACCGGAAAAGGGGAGTTAAGTTTTCGCAACCAGAGACAGAGATTGAATAATCGGCATAAATATTATTTATTAAATTTTTAATCTGAAAAGGAATGTGATGATAATCTAGCTTGAAGAGATGAGGTTGTGACTGACTTCTCCAAATGCGTTACGAAGTTCTAAGAGCGTGACGATCGTGGTACGTTTGTTGTTTTTTATCATTGTCGATCCTGTGCGTTAACATCTGGGTGTGTTCAGCCATTTTTGAATGTTTTTATTTAGTAATTTATTTTTTCAAGAAAGCTATCATTCTATTGTTGATGAACGATGAAAATATTTTGTATAGTGTTGGTTGCAGTGTTATTGGGCGAAGTTTGATGGGTTATGTTATCACCTTTTTTTGTGGATTTTTACCGAAAATCTTTTTTTCTTGCATGAAGGAATTGAAAAAAATGGCCAACATTAAATTAATAGCTGATGGAGAATAGTTCTGAGAATTGAGCATTTTTTGAACGGTTTTGAGATCTGGTCTAGTGGACACGGGGATGATCTTGACTTATATTTTCGAATAATTTTTGAGATTTCGTTGTAGCTGGGAGGATCTGTGTTGCAAAGTGTTGGCGGCGTTGAGAGTTTTGTGATCCAGTTTGGCAGCTGTTGTTTGTTGTGAATGTCGCTTTGGATGGAGTGAAAGTAGTTTTTGCAAACGGTGACGCTGTATGATGGGCTCAAACTTGTAGTTGAATTAAAAACTTTTTTGCAAAACTATTAAAATTGACGTTTGAGCTGGTTTGTTGTGTTGTGTTGTTTAGTTGAGTCGGAAGATTTTGATGACGATAACTTCGATCTTATTTGGTTGTCGAAATGATGATTATTGCGGCCCAAGAATTTATGTTGCTTTTATTCTTTTTTCAACAGCTTAATTGACTTTTTTGTATATCCGTCCGGTTCAATTTTATTGTTGATGGTGCCAAAGTTGGAGGCAAGGTAATTGTAGATCATAGTTTGGAAACTGATTGTAAATTAAATCAAACTGGTGAAATTGAGCTGGGTTTTGTGGAAGTCTGATTCCAAAGAGAGGCGTTTCAGTGATTTTAACATTTTTTAGCGTCTGGTGGCTTGTTGACGTAGGTTGTTGTTGAACATCCGACGATGACGAAGGTGGTGGCGACGTCGAGGTTGATGTTTTGACGGCGTTTTCCTCATCGTTAGTTAATTGAAGTTGTTTATGAGTTTTACACGAACGTTGGTGCATTTTTAGTCCCTTGCGACCATTGGAAAACCTTCCGCAGCAACATTGAAATAAATTGTTATTTCCCATATTGACAGAATAGTTATTGACAGTATTTGAGTTGAAAATGTTGGCAAAAATATCAACATTTGAATTTGCAGGCAAGTGTACAGTGTTAACATTAAAGTTAGCTGTATTTTTCGAGCAACGCCAGAAGTGTCTGCCAACATTAATAAATGATTTATTGTAATATACGCCTTTTGTAGCATTAACTTGAGAAATTAAGTTTATAATTAAAATAAAATATGAAACGTAATAAAATGGAACTTTCATAGACACCGCCATATTCCCCAAAATTTAACAAACAAAATGAAGTTATTTTAAAACTGATTTAAAGATATTAAAATCGAAATTGTACATAAAAGCAGCGAGCTAAAAGATCTCTGCCAACTCTCGTGCCAACACACACATAATCAATAAAAAAATTAATAACAATGATGATGATGATAATATTAATAATAACAATATTGATATGAATAATAATAACAATAACAAACACAGCAACAACAAACCAGCTATCACCAACAACGATGACAATCAAACCCTAGATGCGTATGGCAACCGACCCTGCACTTCCCGCTCAACACCCACCAACAACAATCATTCGCGCAACAACAACTAACCCCAAATGTCGATCTCAATCACAGCTTTCACAAGGACCAAGATGATTTGCCCTTCTATTTCGACATGGACTCGCTCATCAACAATAACACATTATACAGCATGGATATCAAAAAGACATACAACTCAGCACAAATCATCTAACATCATCGCCTAAACCCAATAACAAACGAACCAACCAACATCATTAGTCATAAACGTCATCCCTAAAAACTGATAAAGACAAACACGCAAACAGTGGAAAATAAAAAAAAACAAGAAGCAACAACAACAGCAACAACAACATCGACGACGTTCGACACAAAATCAGTTACAACAACAAACTAAACAACTCTGTAAAGACACAGCAAGTACACAACAACTGGGGAAAGAACTATGACAACAAAATCTCGACTCGAAAGGAATAAAGCGGTTCTAGTAAGCCGCCTAAGGAACGCATTGGGATTTTTTAAGTAAAATAACGGACAAAACAACACCATCAACATCACTGAAACCTCACCAAAAGGTAACATTGCTATGGTTTAACCAGAGCTAGCAACAACATGTAACTAGTCATAACTACAACAACAACAGCAGCATAACAACAACAACAGCAACAAGGAAAAAATATCAACAACCACAATCAAATAGCACATCCTCAACACAAACAGCAACAACGGTAACATCAACATAACAACAACTAACAAAATCAAAACAACAAACACACAACTCTAACAACAATAAAAAAACAACAGCGTCCAAATACTGTAGACGGCTTTAAAACTTAACATTTAGAATGCTCTATAAATTGTGATTCTTATTTTTCTACACATCTCTCCAAAGATTTTTTAAGTCGTTACAATATTATAAACAACACAAGCCTCTAAACGGTAACACAACAGCAAAAACAGCAAGGTCAACCTCAACCAAAAACATTCTTTCCTAAGTACCAATCAACTTTTCCAGATTAAAAACTTTTCATTTACTAACTAAAGTTGTCTATCATGCACTGTCGTGTCAGCCTAGAATATTGCGTTAGATGATTTTGAGTAGATAAATCTCTTCAGTTTATTTGCGTGTGTGCACGTGTGCGTATATGTATGCGTGTGTGTGTTTGTGTGTATGTATGTATGCGCACGTGTGTGTATGCGTATATGTATGCGTGTATGTGGGAATATGCGATTGTATACTTGTGTGTGTATGCTAAGTTAGTTTTAGCTATATAGGGGATTAAATAATAATTTAATAATTGATAAAATATAATTTTATGGTGATGAATTTAAATCGAAATATTTTTTGGTTAAAAAAATTTAAATTAGAAAGTTTATCAAGCAAGAAATAATTATAGATTAAAGCTGTGTAGTTCAGTGATTAATATTCATGAAGTAACATTCATTTCAATGATGACAAACAACGCTCCCTCAACCGCTTAATCGTCACGAACGTCAATCAAACAGGACCTGGGCAGTCGTTTGCTTAAATTAACATAAATTTTCATTTATTTTCTATGGGTTTATTTGATTTATTTTTAGCATTGTGCTGCTGAGAGGTGGACAGGTCACAATCAACTGTCACATCGGAATGATAGATTTATGGGATAAATGAGGAAACTAAATAAACAAATAAATAATGAATGAAAGAATGAATGGATAAATAAATGATTGAGTGAATGATTGAATGAATGAATAACTTAATAAATAAATAAATGAACGAATGAATAAATGAATGAATGAATATTTATTGAATGGACAATAATAAATATTTATATGCATGCAACTTGATTTTTATTATTAGAGTTGTTAACTTATTGGGTAAGTGAGGAACCATCAATTAACAAACTTAGACAAGTCACAATCAACCGTCACATCGAAATTTAGGTCAAAGATACTAAATAAAGAGAAGATATCTCAATGCTGCTATGGCCAGTAAAACAAACGCTGCCAACAATGCAAACAACAAGGTATTTTGCTGCTGTTGATATTGTTATGTTAAAGTTGTTGTTGATCATGCTGGTATTACTGGGTGTTTTTTACTGTTTTTTTGCCTGCACTACAAAAACATATTTCATATCAACATCAGTAACATCCTCTAACAAATAACATACACATATACGTACGCACACATACCTGGACATACAACAACCGGATAAGAATCTTCGCTCTCCGAGAATGATTACAAAAACACAATGCGTGGAATTGAACCGACCGACACTACAACTACAATCAACTGTATCAACCATAAATCAACTTCAATCACTCTCAACATTTATTCCGAACATACAACATCTAGATAGGAATCTTCGCACACTGGGAATAATTGTAAGAACCTATAACATTGAATCGAACCTGGACAACAGGACAACTACTACTACTATAACCGTCTCATTCAACCAACTACATCAACCATCAACTACATCAACAATCAATTTTAACATGAACTCGGTATCAGGATAATCAACCCAATCAGATTAAACCTAAACTTTGTTTTTACTTTTTATCACACCACACCGCACCACACAAGGGTCACATAAATGTCAGTGAGTTTCGGAACATCGGCGCTCAGATGATGGAGAAGATCGAGGAGATGATTGAGGAGGCCGACCATGATCACAACGGACTCATCAGTTATAATAGTGGATGTTTCCATATATATGTGTGTGTGTCTGTGTGCGTGTGTGTGTGAGTTTTGTGCATTCTGTTCTCTAGTTTAGGGTTTACGATGGTTATACTTTGTGTTTTTTCATCATTTTAAAAGGGGTTCGTTTTTATATGAGATTTCTTTATCTGTTAACAGAAATGGTTGGCTTACTGTTTACCGTTAATGTGTAATTTTTCAACTAGTTGCAGTTATTACCACGGGCGACATTTTTTTCTCAAAAATAAATTCTTTATTAATAAAGGAATTTCAACTGTTTCGCTTTTTACAAACTAATTTTTGATAAATTTTAATTATAAATTGATTTTAGCTATGAATTCTTTTTATTCAATAACCAATGTATAAATTTTAGTAAAATAAACTTTTGACAAATAAAAATAATTAAAAAATTTTGCTCATCGAAACTTAAAGCCATGTTTTCAAAATAAAAGACATTTGCAGGTAATTTCATAATTTTGATAAACCACGATAACACACATGCCTGAGAAATTAGGTCAGAAATAGGAAATTGAACATTTGAAATAATATATAAAGTTCCAAAACCACAATTACGAAAGAACAGGTTGGATAGATTTAAATATTCATATTTCTTCCACGGAATTTGACCCGAATACCAAATCTTGTCGTGCATTATCGAGAGAACTAGAAAAAGCATATTTGAGAGAACTATGCCAGAAAATTTCCAATATTTGATTTTTGCCTAAAAATATGTTAATTTTACTAATTTTTAAAATTTTTAATATTATTGCATTATAAATTTATATTCACGTAATGCATATTCTATAAACTGTTGCATAGAATAAATTTGCAATAAGTGGGTTATTGCATCAATTAATATTGATTATGTTATATATAATTTGGTTGCATATAATACACCAATTTAATTTGATAACAAAACGCCAAATAAACATGTGAGTACTATATTACTGTAGTTTAGAAATGATATAAGGATAGTTCAGAGGAACTAGTTCAGCGGTTGGAACTATATAGAACAAAATAAATAAGTCTTTGCGTTATAAAAAGCATCTCCATGTGTTGTAAGAGGTAATTAAGCAAATGTGCCGCAAAGGGACAACTATATATATTATGTATATGTTCCATTAGGCTATCGGAATCCATCATTGAGACACCGTCCCTGGGTTGCACTTAGGTTGCCCTTAACATTTATTTGAATCTGTAAAAAAGTAAAATCGGTGAAATGAAGGTTATCGTGTTCAATAAAAAATAATAATTCCAGTTTGAAAAAAGATCTAATGAATGTCTGTTACATTCTTCCAAAGTTCAAAAGAATCAACATCACACAAACAGCCTATATGAAAACGGGCTTAACCTGCTAAATGCGCCTTTGAAGTCATATGCTGAAATTAAACTTTAGCAAAAACCTTTCAGCTGTTGATAAATTGGTTAAATTTATATAAAACCAGTTGTTCGATAAACTGCAAAGCTTGTGACTGTAATTTTCGGCGTTTAAGGAGCCCCGAGGTTGATTCCAAAAATGATCAATCTTGATGGTCCATTTATTCAAGCGAGCGACTCTGGTTTCAGAGGTGTATGACATTTTGTCTATTGGTAGGCAATAAGTGCGTTCAAAATAAGTTCTCCGCAGTTCAAATTGTCAATTTTTATTCTCATAATATTCTATAGTAATATAAAGATCAAATATTGCCGTGTCATGTCTCCCACGTAAAAAATACTTAAACAGATTAATTTATGTTTAAACAAAAAGTGATTTAATTTTGATAAAGTGGCAAGAGGTTGTAAAAAAAATCGAAAGAAAGATAAATCGAGATAAATCGATGATGCGAACGCTAGTGTTTTGCTATAGTAAATAACAATAATAAGAAACTGAAATTTTGTGATTTAATTATATTATAAATGCCAAAGGTGGGCAAACTACGGCCCGCGAAGCTATTTTATGCGGTCCGCGAGGCCTTGTTCGCCAAAAAATGGTTGTCAGCCAAACACTATGACCAAAAAAGGAGCCACAAATCTTAAACAATTTTTCCCCAGGTCGAAAAAATTTGCTATTCAAGTACATATGCGCCCCTTTAAAGGTAAAATAGTTCTCAATGCGGCCCTCACAACAAAAAGTTTGCCCACCCCCGATATATACTTATGCTTTTAGAGAAACAAATATAAAAACACTACTTTGCGAATGTTTCTTTCTTCATGATCGAGTTCGTTGTTGTGATTAATTTCTTCTTCATCGTTCATTATTTCAGTTATTCGCTTTAACTAAATTTACTTTTTTAAATTTGTTGTTAAAATCAAAGGGCAACATATTATTTAACGTCATTTGCAATGAACAAATTCAATATAAAATAAATATAAATTCTTTGGCAAAAATACATTTACAGGGCAGCTCATGTACTTAGGAGTAGGTACCAGTTTAAATAAGCACAAAGAATGTTGTTTTCAAAGGCTATGTCATATATTTTGATTACCTATTGAATATATTTTTAGATGATGCATTAAGACTTCCATATTCTTTACGTGATCAAAATAAAAATTACCGTACACGAAATGACAACGACGCCTTTTCAAAATTGGTATAAATTATATCAATTTTGCCACCTTCATCCAATACTTCCGTCCATATGTCCATAATTTTCAAAAGTTGTATCACCGTAGACCTCTGCCTAGTAACGAAACGACACGTCAATTCAGCATACGTGAGTTGACAACGCGTTCGACAACCTACCCGCCTACCCGTCACTTCAGCAGGCGTGAAGCGATATTACGTTCTACAAACGACACGTCAGTTCAGCAACGTGGATTGACAACACATTCAACAAGCTGCACACCAATTCAGCAAACGTTAATTGACAGTGTGCTCAACAAACGACACGGCATTTCAGCAGCGGTGAAGTGACAACACGTCGGCAGTCAACGAGGCCTCCGCCAGAAGCTCCGAAGATAACGTGACAGCCGGTGTCCACATTTGCAGTCATCGCTACATTTCGGGAACGATTATAACTTTTATTGTTGGGAACTGTAGTTGAACCCTTACACATATCATTTTCCATATCTGGCAATATATCAACGTCTGGTACCATGCCCTCATTATCAACATCAACAATATAAACTGAACTGAAAAATGATCCCAAACAATTTGCCTTGTCCAGATTGTTTGTTATTAACCTATCTTCATTAGCACCCTTGTCAACTAAGCAATCAATCGTCTGTTTATTCTTTCTTTTTCTATTGATATGTTGCCAAAAAACTTTTGGATTATCTCTCATTTTTTTTATTAGAGTTAATCCTTGTTGATCCCTAAACAGATTTAATTCTTTCTTTATATTTTTCCTGATGAGCTACACTTCTTCAAAAATCAATGAATCACGGGTCTTCATGTATTTTTTCCATAATCTTTTCCTTATTTTTGTCAATTCTTGCAACGATTTCACCTTTACAACTGTTCTTTCCCATTTTTACTACCGAAATATGTTCTTCAGTTGCCCTGTTTATTACACTTGAAAAATGACACCATAATGAGTTTACATACGATCCTGGATCCGCCACAGACAACTCATTAATAAGCATACCATACCATATAAATTTTTATGAAGGTACTTTTTCATCAACTCATAATCGCCTTTGTTAAAATTCAATCGGGTTTTATTTATTATTTCATGAGCAACATCAATGGTCAAGCCCACCTCAAAACACGGAATGCAGTGGTCACTTTTACCAAGAGGGGGCAGGTGAACAAGATTTTTAATCTCATCTAATTCTTCCACCAATATAAAATCTAGAACATGATTAGCCTACAGAGATCTAAACCTAGTGGGTTCTTGTACAACCTGATGCAAGAACAAATCTTTCACCAAATTCACAAATATTTTCTCAATTGACTTACTTTCAGAATTGATTGATAAAGTACCCCAATCAATTCTGGGAAAATTAAAATCCCCTACAATATATTTAAATCCACGCAATTTCATAAATGCTTTTAAAACTAAAATCATAAAACATCAATGGTACGCCTGGGGTGAACCAACAAATTTTGGCTTTTTTAAAAAATAAGGTGCAAATATAGCCATATACTTGCAAAAAATGTAGCATAGTAATTGCATAGTAATAGTAATTGTCCATCAAAAATCACCTTCAACATCTGAGGCGTAACGACACAGTTTCGGGTTAATACTTAATATACAACACTAATTTATTAAAAATTGTGTGCTTAACTGTTTACAAATAACAATATGTTTTGTAGATATGGGGTTTGGTAAAACAACTGAAGAAATTGCTGCAGAAATTTTGGTTGTGACGATTGTTGGTTAAACAGACAATTGGAAAATTCCTATTGCATATTTCTGCACTGATGGTTTGATAGCATCAATACAAAAAATCCTGATCTATTCAATCATCGAAGAACTTTAAGAAATTGATTTACAGGTTGATTTAAAAGGATTTTTATATTAACCCTAACCCTTACTTGTGGTAACATTTAGGTGGTATCCTTAGTCATGGATGGCCTGGCCACCAACATATCAATATGTAGACTATTAGGTTGTGACCTGAAACTACTTAACCCAACAACATCCTTTACGTAAATGATCATGTAATACATATAATATTTGATGCATGTCATATGCTCAATTTAATAAGGAATACGTTGGAAAGTTCCCAATAGTTGATTTCCTCATCTGGTTAACAATCGGGACAATTTTAAAAATTTAAAACTATGACATAAATCACATAATTTATTCATTTTAAATGAATTTTTAAGGGGCAATTGATTGGAAATATATCGGAAAACTAAATGATTTACAAGCTTCTACTGGACTGAACTTGGCCAATAAATTGACTGACAAGCATATCACAGTTTCCACAAACTCAAGATGAATGTCTGTCCAGTAATCTGCTGTAAAGACAGATTTAGGAAATCCTGGATGAATATAGAGCTATATAACTGTTCAACTCATAAAAACAATCTCTATAAAATATATTTATTAAATCCTACCTTAAAAAATAAAATAATATATACACATTATAATAATTATTTCACGAAAATTAAAAGATTACAACAGAAATGTTTCTTTAATAACAAAATTAATAATTCCAAAAACGTCAAAGAAAAATGGAGTGACATTAATCATTTTTTCATTAATCATGGGTATAAATTAAATAACAGTCACAACAATGTATCTGAATCAACTGCAACCAATTATGTCCCCAAAGTTGACTATAATTTTCCATCCTTACGGTTCTCTGTTACATCACCTGTTGAGATAATTTCAATAGTAAATAAATTAAAATGTATTAATAGTTTGGATATAAATTATCTACCAAAATTCTCAAACAAACAATCCAATTCTTAGCTTATCCACTTTCTGAGATCTTTAATAAATCTATTAAGGTAGAAATTTTCCCAAGTAGTTTGAAATTGGCAAAAGTTTTACCCATTTTTAAAAATGGAGATCCCAAACAATTTGTCAACTACAGACCAATTTCAATACTCCCTGTTTTCTCCAAGATTTTTGAAAAACTAATTTTTCTAAGGTTTTGGGATTATTTAAAAAAATTTAATGTAATTAATAAAAACCAATTTGGATTTGTCCCCAAAGCATCAACTGAACTGGCAATAGCTGAACTCTATGATTCCTTAATTAAGGGCTTTGAATCCAAACAATTTACATTGAGCATTTTTGTGGATTTTTGACAGACAGTAATCCTGTTAATTTGTTTCGTCTCGTGAATGAGTAATTGGATAGATACTATGATTTTTTTAGAAATAATAAATTACCTTTAAATCTGAAAAAATCTTGTTACATTTTGTTTGGCCCTAAAATGAAAACTAACAATGTCATGTTCAATAACCTATCTATAAAAGTTGGTGATGTAATTCTACCACGTATTCATTCAATAACATTCTTGGGTATCATGTTACAGAGTGATTTGAAATGGTCGAAACATATTGAAATGATCCTAGCAAAATTATATAAAGTTAATGGAATAATATATAGAGCACGAAATAAACTAACGTTACCAGTTATGATAACGTTGTACTATTCCCTCTTTTTTCCATATCTAACCTATGGGAATATTTTTTGGGAGAGCACGGCCAAATATTTAATTAACAAACTATCTGTTTCCCAAAAAAGTTCTTACGTACATGTTTTTCACTATCTAAATTAGACCACACCAAGCCAATATATACCTTGTACAAAATTCTTAATATAGAGCAACTAAATATCTATCAAACACTAATATTTTTCTACAAAGTTTTATATATGGAAAACTACCAACATTTCAATACATTTGAATTAATTACAACTAATAGTACAACGAATTGATTATTGTAATAGTCTGTTTTACGAATTACCTGATAAACATTTAGCTGTATTACAGTCATTGCAGAATCGTGCTGCAAAGGTTGTTGTCGGCGGTTTAAAATATGATCATGTATCACCAATACTGAAACAACTGCACTGGCTAACCGTAAAAAAAGAATAATCTTCAAAATATCAACTCTAGTCTACAAGTCAATAAATCGTCTTGCACCACCTTATTTGTGAGAAATGTTTGCAAAGAAGTTTGCACCTCCTTTTGGAGCGCATCTGAGGTCTCATGATCTGAACCTGCTGCTAGTCCAAGTTTCGAGTTTTCATATGGGGTCTCGTAACATCGCCGTCTTGGGACCGTCTGTTTGGAACAATTTGCCTGCCTTTCCAAGAGATCCGGAGTTGAACCTGCCTGATTTTAAAAGAAAACTGAAAACTTACTTATTTTCGTCGTAATTCATTGAACTTATTTGTTTTAGTTATAACAGAGTGATTTATTTTGTTTATAGTGCCATGTTAGATTAAAGAAATAATGAAGACTGTGTTTTTTTTCTTATAATTTCATTTATCCTAAAACAGCATCTAGTATCACCTTTAAAAATATTTTAAATAAAAGCAACATTCCGAAATTAGTAAATATACGATCGCAACTTTTGACTCGAACGATAAAAAAATCACGTCCGTAACACCAGTTTCAAGAAAGTGATTTTCAACTTTCCCAATCAACGACATATAAATATGGAGTGCCGAAAGACTTTTGAATTGAAATGGAGAAATTTAAGAAGTTAAAGAAATCATTAATGAATGATGCACATGCAAATTTAAAAACACGTGTTTTAACTTATCAAAATATATTTACTAAATGACAATTTTACAACAGTTGTTAAAACCATGTCTCGGTTTTAATTTATTTAAAAAATATTCTGACAGTAAATATTTTATTATTTTACACCAATTGACACAATATTGCCATGTAATACTACCACTATTACCTTGTAAAATAACAAAATATTTACTGTCAAAATATTTTTTAAATAAATTAAAACCGAACCACGTAAATATATTTTGATACATCGTGTTAACTATAATTTTGCGATGAGTAAAGATATTTAATAATTTTATAAGCATACAATATCGTGTTGATTGGTGTAAAATAACAAAATATTTACTGTTAGAACATTTTTTAAATAAATTAAAACCGACACACGATTTTAACAACTGTTTTAAAATTGTCATTAAGTAAATATATTTTGATACAGTGTATTAACTATAATTTTGCGATGAGTAAATGTATTTAATAATTTTTTAAGCATACAATATCGTGTCAATTGTGGTGTAAAATAATAAAAAATTTACTGTCAGAATATTTTTTAAATAAATTAAAACCGACACACGGTTTTAACAACTGTTGTAAAATTGTCATTTAGTAAATATATTTTGATACAGTGTGTTAATTATAATTTTGCGATGAATAATTATATTCGATAATTTTTTAAGCATACAGTATTGTGTCGATTGATGTAAAATAACAAAAAAATTTACTGTCAGAATATTTTTTAAATAAATTAAAACCAAGACACGGTTTTAACACCTGTTGTAAAAATGTCATATTTTTTGATACAGTGTGTTAACTATAATTTTGCGATGGATAATTATTTTGATAATCTTTTAAGCATACAATGTTGTGTCAATTGGTGTAAAATAATCAAATATTTACTGTCAGAATATTTTTTAAATAAATTAAAACCGAGTCATGGTTTTAACAACTGTTGTAAAAATGTCATTTAGTAAATATATTTTGATACAGCGTGTTAACTATAACTTTGCGATGGATAATTATTTTTGATAATCTTTTAAGCATACAATGTTGTGTCAATTGGTGTAAAATAATCAAATATTTACTGTCAGAATATTTTTTAAATAAATTAAAACCGAGTCATGGTTTTAACAACTGTTGTAAAATTGTCATTTAGTAAATAATATTTTGATACAGCGTGTTAACTATAATTTTGCGATGAATAAATATATGTAATAATTTTTTAAGCATACAATATTGTGTTGATTGGTGTAAAATAACAAAATATTTACAGTAAAAGTCCTCTAGAGCGGGACCCTAAAGAATGGACAGATATGAGTAACGGACAGTATTGCTTGGCACGGAACCGTTTTGCATGTTAAATAGACCCTAAAGAACGGACATTTTAAAGGAACGAACTACGGAGTGGGTTTTAAGTACAAATTGACTTTTATGTCTTAAAGAGCGGACAATTTATAACAAAAACACATAAAATATTTGATAAAATGCGCCATCTAATTTGAATATTTGTATTTATTCTATTCTATGGAATGCGCTAAAGAAACTTTGATAATCTTTGGTTATTTAAAAAAAATTATTTTCGCTCTTTGATTTTTTATCGCGGTCGTGTTGATAAACTGTTGTGTAATAATGGAGTCGACTCTGCGAAAAAAAATTTTAAACTTGGAAGAAAAAATGCTGGTGGTGAAAAAATTAAATGATGGAGTTAGCATACGAAAAATTGCTGAAAAATTTGGTTGCGGAAAAACTCAAATTGCAAATATTCGTGAAAATAAAGAATCTGTAAAAAGGCAGTGGAAAGCGGGAGTGCCAAGTAAGAATAAAACGTTGAAAAGACGAAAAACGGATTTTGAAGAGATCAATTTTAAATTGTTTGAATGGTTTTCTGAAGCTCGGTCAAAGAATCTGCCAGTTAGTGGACCAATGGTGAAGGTTAGAGTTCTTTAAACAAAATTTTAACTTACCACCTTTTTAAAAATAGGGAAAATAAAGAATTTATTTTGTTTTTTTCTAACCTTCTTTATTATTGTTAGGAAAAAGCTATTGTTATTGCTGTAGACTGTATCGGTTGTGAAAATTTCATGGCATCAACTGGTTGGCTAAGAAGTTGGCAGAAGCAGTTTGAGATAACATTTGTACAACTTGCTGGTGAAGCTGCTGATGTTGATGAAAAAATAGTTGATGATTGGGAAAAAAGGCTTCCTGAGATCTGGATTCTTACCTGAAAATATATTCAATGCAGATGAGACAGGTCTTTATTATCGCAGTTTACTACAACGTTCACTTGTTTTGAAATCTGATAAAAGGAAAGGCATCAAGACAGCCAAAGAAAAAATAACTGTTCTTTTAGCTTGCTCTCAGACAGGGGAAAAATTGCCACCTTTGGTCATTGGCTAGTTTCTACAAAGGTGGCATTACAATGTGCCAGGAAGCTAACTTCCTATTCGATACATATGGGCAATAGAGAATTGTTACAATTTTCTGAAAACATTGAAAATATTTTAGAAATTGAATTGTTAAAAACAAAATGTTTTGGAAAACATACAACTATGAATGATTTTCTTCCACAACAATATTAAAAACGTGTTGTTTTATTTTAATTTTTTATGTAGTATATCAAAAAAGATTTTGATGTTGAGTCTTGAGGAGAGGACAGTTAAGAGGAGAGGACAGTTTGGTCATTCCCCAATGGTGTCCTCTCTAGAGGACTTTTACTGTACTGTCAGAATATTTTTTAAATGATTTAAAAACACAGACAGAATTTTTTTAACGAAATTCGTTCGCTAACATTTATTCGATCAAATAAAATCAAAATTTTTTTTTAAGTTAAAACACGTATTTTAAAATTTGCATGTGCATCATGCATTAATGATTTCTTTAACTTCTTAAATTTCTCCATTTCAACTCAAAAGTTTTTCGGCACTCCATATTTATATGTCGTTGATCGTGAAATTTGAAAAT
The DNA here is from genome assembly GCF_000326865.2 of Helobdella robusta. NCBI lineage: Eukaryota > Metazoa > Annelida > Clitellata > Rhynchobdellida > Glossiphoniidae > Helobdella > Helobdella robusta. Next base: position 621,342 of record NW_008704704.1, on the reverse strand, counting down.
CACTTTCATGAAACTGGTGTTACGGATGTAAAAAAAATCACCCATCAACTCCCCTTCGGAAGTAAGCTCCTTGTTCGACCGTTAATAGTAAGCGAAGGCCGTTATATTTATTATAGATTTTTTTTCTATGAACAATTCAGTGTCAACGAAATTTTAGCATGAGAACTAAACTACAGTATTTGAGATCAACGTTGGCCGGATATTTTTCGTCGTAATAACCAACTTATCCACAATTTTCAAAGATAGTATGGATTGATCTGCCCTAGGAATGATGAAAATACAATCTACTGAAAATATCAAGCTGATGCATTTATTGATCACCATTTTAAATAAGGGTCAATGGTGGATTTCGGTAGTTCGAAGGAAAATAGATCTACTTTAAGACCAAGAAAATTATCATTTTCATCTCAGAAGTCGTTCTTTATTGAATTTTTCATATTTATCAAAAATAAATAGCTAATTTAAAATTTAATAGTTGAAAGTTTTGAAACATTTTGTTAAAGTAAAAACGTTTTATTGTTCCTGTTTTATTGATTCTATTTCTTACCCCAACCCTTCACAAACCCCAAAAATATTTTTGTAATACGAGGACCTAAGCATCTATTCTATGCATATGACCAGCTCCATTTATGTATTATAACATATATGATTAAATCAGCTCAATCAAAAACACCTCATTTTCAAACTAAGATTACAATTTACAGAAACACTCAACGAAAGGTTGTAATCGGTAACGAGCATTTTAACGTGTCCATAAAATTTAAAAAGTAAAGCTATGCATGAACATACTATTTACATGGTACACAACATAAAAAATATGAATGAGTCACTTTTTGAACAATCTAAACAATCAATGTAAAGAAACGACAATTCAAACTAAGAAACAAATAAATTTCAAATAATTTTGACGCAGCTTATAGTAAATGAAGAATATAAAGCTTATAGTAAATGAAGAATATAAAAAAATCGAAAAAATAAAACAAAAACAAAATTATTATAAGATATTTAAAATACAAAACATTTAGCGTTCACTAGAAAATGTTGTAAAATTGATTGTATACTTAATTGCTAAATATTATTAATAACATTATTTAAATTTGTCAATAAAATTTGTAAATTTTACAAAATCGTCTTCAATGAACTGAAAAATTTAAGTTATAGTTCTTTCTCGGCGACATTACACTTCTTCAAAATTGTCCCTGGCATAATAAATGACAATATAAAAATACCAATTTATGTAATCATCGATCTGTAATAACAACTATTAAATTTTAATAAAGATTCAACAAAATGGTAGAAAAATGTTTTGATAACTTTTTAACGTGTAAACTTTTCCAAATTACTTTTTTTAGATTTCAAACCCAAATTTTTTTTTCAATCATTCAAGTAATAAACTTTAACCGAAAATTGGGTCGCCGAATGTTTTTGTAGATAAGCAATTCCCAACCATTCTCGTGCCGCGACCGCTTTAGTACCATAATCCATTTATTATAATTTATTACAATTATCTCTTCAAAATTTTCGGAGGAATCAGCAACAAACACAATGCATGTGAATACACGTGAGACAACGCATCATACAAAAATCGCAATAAGAAAGTACAACAAAATCTTAGACAACAGGGTATAGGCTGCAAACACTTAATATACAATTTTAACGGACAGTGAAAAGAAATCATTTTTTGTTGCACCATTATTAACGAGTTCTATAAATTATTTTTTTGATGTTTCAAGAACAATGTCAAAATTGAGACTGTGAATGAACTTTTGGCAAGTGCAGCAAACGGAATGTCAGTTTGATAAAATTTCGCAAATTAATCAGTTCCATATGAACAAATTTTGAGTTACTGTAGGCACAAATAATCTACTTTAAAAAAAGTTTTAAAAAATTGAACCATGGCATATTATAAGAGAAATAAAAATCATGTTTTCGATGGTTTTAGGCGATAATGCACAGGTGAATCATCATTCAGATGATGCACAGGTGAATCATCATTCAGATGATACACAGGTGAATCATCATTCAAATGATGCACAGGTGAATCATCATTCAGTGATGCACAGGTGAATCATTCAACGACCGACGGGGTCGCGACTTACAGGTTTAGAATCGCTGGTGTAGATGGAGTCAATAACGAAATTATTTATAACAAATTTTAATGCAAAAATTAGAATACCTACTACCAAATAATTTAATTTTGATTAAAGAAGTTCTACATTGTTTTTACATCTCACCTTGAGTGCTATATTAACATTTCAAAATAATTTTTAAAAAACACCACCATTTATCAAATCAGTTTCTGGCGAGCATTTGTTTATTCCTGTACTATTTATCCGTTTTGCTCTAGACTAGTTATTTAATTAATTTAATTAATTTAATTAAATAACCACGATAAAGAAACGACGAGACAAAAACGTAAAAAAAAAGAACTCCATAATTTCTAATATAATAAATTCACTATTTCGCTCTTTCTGCATTTCTTTGTTAGTCATTTAACCCGTTTTAAACTGGTTTAAATACATAAATAAAATATATTAAAAAGATGAGAAAATATCACAAACAAACAAGGAGGAAGGAATGCTTTCTAAACCTTGTTCAAATTTGGTCGACCTGTTTGTAGACATGATGGTATGATGTCCGTAACAAGACATAAGGAAAACATGACTCAAGCAGATCCATTGTTAAGAATGGCGATTCTTGTATTATCTGGCGGCATGTAACATTAGATCTATATTTAATTTTGCTGAAATATATTTAATGGCTAGAGCCAATCTTCACAACGACTTTCTCCTTTAAGTTCTAAATATGATTATATTAAATTAAATATAAACTGAATTCAAATGAAATAATATAATAAAACTAGGCTTAGGATTTGATTGCGATCAAATTTAGATGTAGATTCAAAATTGGATTAAACGTCCTTAATTTTGGAAGGGCTGTAAAATCTTCCCCACTCGTTGATGATTACAAGAATAAGTTTAAAATTATTGATATACGTTTCAGGATAATAATAATAACCTGGTCAAGAAGTAAATAGACGGATTCTCTGTTTTTGATCGCCTCCTTGTCCACTTCCTGACCTAGCCTCAACAAGCTGGACGAAGCTAACTAATGATTTTAAATTGCTATATTTTAAAAAGTTGAATGTACAAAATTAAATTATTCTAATATATAACATGGATAAAAGCAAACAAAAATCCAAAAATTAATACTGCAAGAAATTCTTTCAGCCTGGCCTCGACATCTCCATGTCCAAGCACTGTGAACAAAGCACCAGCCAGACTGTTGATAGCTTTGGAAAGACAGTGTATGTTGTTGTTGTGGCCTGAATAGTTAAGAAATCGTATAAATTACAATTCCTATTGTAGGAAATATTCAAATGTACTTACATAATTATTGTTGACATTTAATCATTTTTTTTCTTTGAAAAATCAGGAACGTGAATTAAAGCTAGAAATCGTGAGCCATTTTTTAGTTTTACTGATAAAACAATAAACGACAGATTAAAATTATTTAAAACAACTTCACTGAAATTTCTAAACTGCCATAACAGGAGGATAGTAACAAAATTTGTTTTAATAGATGGAATAATAACATAAATGGAAAGATTATTAACCGGTAATTTAATTTTTGTACCTTTGCAAGTGAATTTTTTTCTAAAAAAGATGTGTAATTATGTGGTAATCATATTAATTTGAAGTAATAATGTTCACCTTCATAGGCAGGCTTGAATATTGAAGATTCCGTACGAGCAAGTCTTGGAATTGCAACTGCTATAAAAACCATTAACAAACAGGCCACTGTATAATCATCTTCTCCTAATAAAATAATATCAGTGACAGGTTTAAAATCTATTGCGCTCCACCATGAAGCTGATTCCAAACAGGATTTATGAGCAAATGGTAATAATAAGAAAGTCGAATTAACTAACAAAAAAATAGAAAAAGGATGCAAATTGTATAATAATTTTGTGTCAACAAAAAATGTCATGTACTTATTTTTTCAAGATTTAAAGATAAATATGATGAGAACATTTCTTAAGTGGTAATAGATTATAAAAAAGTTAGGTGCATCAGGAGAGAGAGAGAGAGAGAGAGAAAGAGAGAGAGAGAGAACAGAGAGAGAGAGAGAGAGAGAGAGAGAACAGAGAGAGACCATGTAAATATTTATAAGAAGGCTTGGTAAATTTATTTGATAAAATGTTGCTAACTTGGTGACATGAATAATGAAATAAAAAACAGACCGGGTTTTTGTTGTCTGAGTGCAGCGCACAGAGCTGGATCAACATCACACGACAGTCCTGCAGCCGATGCCATCTCATTCACAATCTTCAAAAATTCATCAAGTTTTATAAATACCTTAGTTTCTTTTACATAAAATTCAAAATTGAATGCAAGAAAAATAATGAAATAATTTTACAAAATATCGACACAATAAATTTTTATGAATAACCATAGATAACAATCCAAAAGTGTAAATAATTCCTCAATCATGAAATTCAACCTTCAGTCCGTAATTTTACAAAATTAAAATCAATTACAAAATTGAAAAACTAGATAAACCCCTCAAAAAATTATTCATTCCTCTCAGTGGTGCAAATAAATAAGTTGATGCAGAACGAAAATTACGCCGTGGGTTAATTATTGACAAATTTAAGAGTGTATTTTTAAAAATTCCGACAATAGAGTTTCAAAACGATTATAAAACTCTTTATATATTTCGAAATAGAAGTAATACTTTTAAAACCTATCAAACACCGTCAAATAAGAAAAGAAGTAATAATGCTAACTGAACAATTACAAGTAAATAGATAAAACTTCATAACGGATGTAACAAATATTCCAAGCTTTTTCGAATCACCATCGAAACAAAAAGAGACATGATCGACACACTGGCTTGTCATTGCAGTAGCCCGTGGACTATTCAACGAAACGAAGATGCTTTTGCTAGGGGTTGGTGATAAATGGCGTAAAAATTGGTTTTTCGGAATTTCAAGTCGCCACCGCACATGACGTGTTAAGCATTAAAAATCATTTGTATGTTCATTTTTGATGCCTCCTAAGCCCATTCGAAAATGTGTACATTGCTAATAACAGGAGTTCAACATTGATCATAAAAATAATTAATCTTATCTGAAGTAATTAACTCATCTGATACAAACTTCCACTGATATTTTCATACCTGGGCTTTTCCCATATCTTATATAATAAATTCAATTAAATTAAATTGAATTTTCTCTAATATGCTGACAAATTTGTTGTTTAATATTTCAGATAGTGTAATACGACAGTTTAAGTTTGATTAAATTGTTTGACAAGTATCTTTACACATAGAACTTTAGGATTTGCTCTAGAATGAATAAACAAATTAACATGATCAAAAGATATATGACTTGAAGGCAATATTCCAAAACTTTATGGTAGATCTAAATTTTGATTCTAAACATGGATCTTTAATTCTAAACATGGACTTGTTGCGCCAGAGTTTCAGCATAAACCATAGAATTATTACAGTTTGTGCTTCATTTGGAAAATTGTGATTTGCATCAAGTACTATTTCTCTATAGAGATAACAGGTTTCGATGTCTTTCACGTGCTAGTGCAGTTATCGTACTTTTCCCTTCATGGAAAGCTTCCTCAAAAACAATCCACGAATCACAAATCGTTTATCACGTATCGTTAAAAGTTTTTGAATGTCGAATATTTTAAACCTGTTTTTGCTCTGTTTGGTGCTCTCGGAATTAATCTGGTTGAGCCTTTCTATAGTTTCTGAAGAGTTTTTATAAGACTCTCTTTCAGGAAATGTCAAAAGATATGACTTCTGATTTTTTCAGGTTTGTCAAGCCATAGTTTAACGGTATTGAGTCAAATCCGTTTGACGATGTAGCTCGCAGTTATGGCCATGACATTGTTCATGCATTATCGGAAACTGAGTGCCAGTATGAAGAAGATTGCATCAAACTGTGTAATTTTATAATGCTTAAATTAAAAGCCACCTAAGCAGACAACGCCATGGCTACGGAATTACTTCGGATTTCGAGGAATATCTTGTTGAACAACAAACCCCAAATATAGACGACACTCTAGTTACAAACATAGCAATGGAACGTTTATGTGGTCAAGTAGACTACCGTCTTCACAAATTACAGTAGATTGAGTCTGTCAGAAAAAGTATTATCATCCAGCAGCCCGAAGAACTTCAGGCACAATCAAAGTTGTAATTTAAAAGTTTCAGTGAAAAAGTTTGTCAGGTTAAGAATCTAAAACCAACTTGGAGTCAATCTATAAAAGAGAAGTTTCGGGCAGGTTTTGCTGAGAAACAGGTTATTGTAGTCATGAAAGAAAGGAAGAGATTAAATATGATTGCAGAATTGAAAGAAGAATGTGGACCCTTCACTAGTCCGTATGAAGTTGAAGAATACATGAAGTCGGACATCACTGAGGCCAAGAAGCAGAAAAGAATGAAAAAAAAAATTCAGTTTGCTAGAGACTCGTCAACGCATTTGCTCAAATCTGATCCTCTGTTTCGCATTCAAGTTACACTTCCGAATAAAATGTCGTGACAAGACGTCGCTTGAGTTCAGTATTTCATTAAAAGCATTAGACAGTACTCAACAAATCAGTCATCTGTCACCACGGAACAATTTCTGAAATTATTAATTCATTCACTTACTTGACTCTGTACATTTGCGAATAATATATGCACACATACAAATATGATACATGTATCTAACATAATGTAACATGATGTAACAAATTTATAGTAGAAATAAAATAAATGATTGCAATTGTGCATGCAGGTTGCGTTAATTACAGTCTTTTTGGTTTCTGGGTAGGTTTTTATAGGCCGATTTGGCTAGGTTCTCGCATTTGGTTACGCCCCACAGACTAACTTTCTTCAAATTAAGCCTCAGATTTCAAAACCTTTTGAGAGGGATCAAATTTGACTAAAAAATCTAGTGTTATACATTTTTGAATTCTTGGGTGGTCAGCAACTCGATGCAAAATGGTGTTGTCTTAAAATTCAGAAACTCATGATTATCACCACTCCATACTTTTGCTCAAATGATTGCCAGAACCGAGCAGGCAGAGATCAGATAACAAAGAAAATAAAGGGCAAAATTTAATTTCTGATGCTAAGTTCTCCGGACGTATAAAATAATTCGCACTAACGGATTATCTTATTATTTAAAAGCTAATGATCACAGTGATATCTGTAATTCAAACTTGGATGCTCAAGGAAGCCAAACAATATTTGGTTGCCGAATTTTCCAAAATCAATTAAATCTGGAATAATCTTAGAAGGATTGAAATCTAGCTCTGAGATTTCGCTGTCAAAAAAACTGCAAAATTATTGTGAACAATTAGAGACCAGTTCAACTTGGTTTAAAATTGTGAAATCAACTACAAAAGACAGACTATGATAGACTATTTTGTAGAGAAAACATATTTACGCAAAGACAATATGGTTTCCTCCAAATTTGCAAGACAAAACAATTGGATTAGCACTTATTTAAACATGGCAAACTGAAAAATTTAAATATTCACTGGAAGGTGTGTGTCTAAATAAATAATATTTATTGTAAATATAAATATTAATTATATAGACAGGCGACAGGGGTTTCGGAAGTGGCGGCAGAACATATAAAAGCGAGTGGGGTGATAGGAATTGAAGTTATGATGAGAATTGCTAACAGTATGTTTGATGATGAAGGTATACCTGAGGATTGGCGACACAGTGTGTTGGTGCCGTTGTATAAGGGCAAAGGAGAAGTGAGAAATTGTGGGTCATATATAGGGGTGTGAAATTGCTAGAGCACGGAATGAAGGTAGTGGAGAGGGTGCTTGAGAGGAGGTTGAGAAATATGGTGACAGTTAATGAAATGCAGTGTGGGTTTATGCCTGGTAGGGGAACGGTGGATGCGTTGTTCATGGTGAGAATGTTGCAGGAGAATTATAGAAAGAAGAAACGAAGATTGTACATGTGTTTTGTGGATCTAGAAAAGGCTTTTGATCGAGTACCGAGGAAGATCACTGAATGGGCGTTGAGGAAGAAAGGAGTGAATGAGAGACTTGTTAAAGCTGTGATGCAGCTGTATGAAGGGGCAAAGACAAAGGTGAGGGTTGGAAGGGGGATGTCGGACGCTTTTAGTGTTAAGATAGGAGTGCATCAAGGATCAGTGTTATCACCGTTTCTGTTTGCAATTGTGATGGATGTTGTGTGTGGAAACATAATGGAGGGGTTGTTATTTGAGATTTTGTATGCAGATGATTTAGTCTTGATGGCTGATAGCATGGAAGAATTGCAGTTAAAATTTGACAGATGGAAAAGTGTTATTGAAAAAAAAGGGTTGAAAGTTAATATTGGTAAGACGAAGGTAATGGTGAGTGGGGAAGGTGGGGAGCGAGTGATAAGTAAAGTAGACCCCTGTGGGGTATGTGATAGGAGAGTGAAGGCTAACTCGGTATTGTGTATAGGATGTCAGAAATGGGTGCATAAGAGATGTAGTGGTGTGAGGGGGGCACTGAAAAAGGTGGAAGGCACGTTCAAATGTAAGAAATGTGTTCATGGTGTGATTAATAGGACGGACGCAAGGACGGGGTTGAGTGGTGGTATTGAAAAAGTGGAAAGCTTTGTTTACTTAGGGGATAAGCTGAACGCGGATGGAGGATGTTTGAGCGCAGTTACGGCTAGAGTTCGTGTAGGATGGATGAAATTTAGGGAACTGGGTGGGGTATTGTGTGGAAAGAAATGGTCAGTGAAGATGAAAGGGAGGGTATATAAAGCATGTGTGAGAGCAGCGATGGTATATGGAGGTGAAACTTGGGTGTTGAGGAGAGAGGAGGAAAGTGTACTGCAGAGGGCTGAAAGAGCTATGGTGAGGATGATGTGTGGGGTTAAAGTGAAGGATAGGAGGAGTAGTACAGAGCTGATGTCAATGATGGGACTGAATGAGGACAATGTGACATTGATAAGGAGATCGAGATTGCGGTGGTATGGACATGTGTTGAGAAGGGATGAAAGGGTCGGGATTAGGCGAGCGTTGGAGTTCGAGGTTGAAGGAGTGGTAGGAAGGGGTCGTTCGCGATTGGGATGGAGAGAGCAGGTGGAGAAGGACAGGGTGAAAGCGGGGTTGCGTGATACTGAGGCGAGTGACAGATGTGGATGGCGTCGAGGGGTATTTCGGTTTCATCATAGGTAGCCAAACGGCAACCCCCGATCTCGGGGAAAATGTCGTCTAAACGTGTGTTGTTGTTGTTGTTATTGTAAATATAAATAATGTAAATAAAAACTCTGCATAACATAAAAAGTCTACATAATGATGCCAAATTATAAAAAATAAGTGCAATATAAATAAAGAGTCCACATAAGATAAAAAACTAAACAAAAGAAAAATTTTTGAAAAGCAAGAAATAACTCTTAAGATTTGCAAATGAAATTATTCTCTATTAAATCGTAATAAATCAATTATTGGAACCAATAAACTATAAAAAAAAACTAAAATGTAATAATTAAACACAAGAACTCCATTAAAAAACAGGCTATAAGAAAAGAAATGACAGAAGTTCGATAGCATACAATCCATTTATATTTATATACCTGACTCCGAATAGAAGCAAGCTGTTAACGTTGAGTGAAGATATTAAAAGTGTCACATCATTAATAAATCAAATAAAATGATATGTATGTGCCTTTAAATAATAACGTTTCCTAGTTTTTTTATAAAATGTTTTGATTTTGAAGATAGTTTAAGAAATTGGAGAACGTTAAATATTTACTAAAACGTAGTTAACTAAAACTAATTTAGCATCTCAAATAATGTGAAAAGAAAACTCAAACATAAAAAAAACCCTAGCATTAACCCTACTTTACTTTCAATCCTTTACAAATATAATCCTTATGTTTGTAAATTTCTGAAATTATTTCCTTCATTGAAGTGAAAGGTGACATGAAAGGCGAGTTTGTAAAATAAAAAAAACCCAATTCTCTTTGTAAAACCTACCCACTTCAAGTCCTCACAAAAAATCAACTCAATTTGAAAAAAAGTTTTTCTCAAATCTACTCAAAGATCAGAAATAAAATGTTAATGCTCGATCCAGTTAGTAAACTCAAACAAAGATTTGCGTTTCAGGGTTCAGCCAAAAACATTGTAAGACAAAAAATAACAAATCATGTTTCCTATCAAAATTAAAAACTAAATATTTTTTGTATAACAGCGTTTAAAAATTTGTTAGAATATTAAAAATGACAAAATAAATAAACTGCATCAAACCTCTCATGAAAATTGTGTGGTAGCTTGCAAAAGATGGCGCAGGAATTGTTGAACGTTAAATTCTTGTAGTGATTTTTATGCGTGCAGTGAGCAAAAATTAATGTTGCCATCTGGCATATGCAAGATGTAGTATGGCTTGCCGGTGTGAAAGAAGCATAAAGTAATGCGTTGGTGAGGCCTTCAGAACAACAAGGCCCTCATAAAAGATGGTTGGGCCATATTTATATAGGTTTAGGGTGAAATTTAGAAAGACATCTTTCTGACGCAAACATTAAAAATTTAGATCAACTTAAACAACCGCGGCATGCCAGCAGTAGGAACATTTACATCTTGCCAGCAGTAAGTGGAGCAGCAGTGACATCACAAACCCAGAAGAGTTTCATAACGTCATGAATCCCAAGTGAACCATAATAATGATTTAACCGCTGTAATTAGTAACAAAAGAATAAAAAGAAAAATTGTAGATACCATGGACTCTTGTCCATTGGGAGCATGCTGTTGGAAATCCTTGATAGAATTCAACAGGAAGGGTATTCTAATTTCCAGGATCTGTAAATTCAACAGGGCAGAGTTTAATTGAAAATTTAACGTTGGCTTATCATATTACAAACATAAACAAAAATGCATGTTTCGAAAATATAATCTTATAAAAAAGGTTTTAAAGTTATAAAATTTATTGTATGATAAAAAATACAAAACAGGTGATCAGGATTATTACAACGAGCAAAATTTACTTAAACAGACAGACAGACAAACAATCAGACAAAAAACAAACAATCAAACAGATAGACAGACAAACAACTTGAAACAAATAAGTGAGAGCTAAGTTACAAACATCTAGCAGAGCATCTTGAGAGAGTCCTCTGAAAGCCAGAAGCACACCAATAGTTGTCATCCTTTGTAGCAAAACATCAGCACCTGCATGTCATAATATTATTTAAAAAACACAATAAGATATTGAAATCTTTCTAACACAGTCTGTTACCCTAGGTTCGCAAAAAAAGTACAAAAATATCTATTTATTCATTCATTCATTTAATCATTCATTCAACAACTTCATTTCATAACCTTGGATTTATTCATTTAATAATTTGACAAAGCACTAAAAGCCAGTAACTGTATTTTATTCCGGCGCTCACATTGCATGAATCATCTACCCCAACTCTCCTTTATCAAACAACAAAACTTGTCATGGCTAATTTATTTTATTGCGCCGATTTGTTTCATTATTCTCCAGCTGCCAATTTGGTCAGCATTTCATTTCAATCACCTCATTTACATTCTACCACCTAATTATGATATATATTTATCCACAGGTAGCATTTAAATGCTGGCATTTGAAATTGGTCTTACGTAATACATAAGCCAAAAAGCGTTAGCCAGTTTGATAAAAAGAAAATAAAATAATCTTTCCATAACAAAATAGAAAAATTGAACATTAAAAAAAATTAAAACTTGACTGGTCAATTTTTTTTGTAATTCTTTCATCAATTCTGGCTTATCGAAGTTAGACCTCAATTCCATCAACACCAGTTTGTTCTGAATCACTAGCTTCTGCATGTGAAAATGTGCGAGATCTCGTTTAAAAAGAAATTAAATAATGTGAAACAACACCAATTAAGACAAAACTAGATTAGAAAAAAGGAATTAAAGTTAAAAAAATGTTGAGCATTTGAAAAAGATAACTCATGCAGATTTAGAATGCCAAATTATAACAAACAAAATTAGTTGTTTTGTCAACAGAAAAGACAAAAGTTATTCACAGCATGAAGAAGTTAATAGGAATATAAGTGTTTCAAAGATATCATTGCATAATGAATGAATGAACGAATGAATGAACGAATAAAATAATAGTAAAAATTATAATAAAAAATGTTACGGCACATTATTAAAATGTAAAGCACTGCAATATAGAATAAATTATAAGCAGAAGCAGGATTCTCTAACTTTTATTTCATCAAACTGGTTGGAGATATGGTTCATCAGCTTCTCGTTCAAGTACTTCATGCCATATGGGCCGACCAACTCGGCCAACGCTCGTAATTCTATGAAGTATTTAATGAATAATTAGACATTCGAAATATGCTTGCAAATTGATCGCACCAAATAGACTGTGAAATAACAAATTATGATTAATATTAACATATAACCGTGCCTTCAATCGTGATTGCAATTTTAAAGTCCTAACCCATCAGGTCAGCATACTCTTCAATGAAGAAGTTGGATTGTGGGTCAACGACGGTACTGATGAAAGCTTTGTGATTTTCAGAATATATACCATGGCCAGCTCCTATTCGACGAAGCAGCACATCCAAGTACCTTTTTTTAAATACATTACATTGGAAATCACATACCATATAAATAAGAACATGCGTCGGCTACATACTGAACAAATAGGAATGTGCGTCACTACTCTCTTGGGTAAAATAACAAATAACAAAATAATGTGGCTGAAGAGTTCTGAATAATGATAGTTAATAATAAAAAGATTTGTAATAATAATAGAACTTTGAATAGGATAACAGCCATGACGCTGTACAACTAGTTCAGCGTTTTCAAATGGAGAAGAAAGCATATTACCAAATTACAACAAATCAATTATAATTGATGATTAAAAATTTCGATCATTACAAGAGAAGAAGTCTCAGGCTGTCATCAACATTTCCTTTAATAAATTTTGTGATCTTTTTGCAAACTCTATCTCCCTGACCTCGTCACCGTAAATCTTGTCATTATTTTCATTTGTTAACAGTTAGCGGTATTCTATTTTCAGGATGATCTTGCTGAAAGTACTTTAGAAAAAACTCGTAAGTATTTTATGGAGTCGAGGCAAGCAGTCACTGTTTGGTTATGTTTAATTACGTATTTCCAGCAGCGAATCCAACCTAAATCTCGCTGCCTCACATTCATCACAGTTGTTGTCGTTATCTATTAATAGGTGTAGTATGCTCAATTGCATTGTACAAAATAAAAATACGACGACCTGCCTTTGAAAAATCTACTTTGATCAGCTCTAATCCTATCTCTTGAAACTGAATGAGAATAAGAAGTCAGTTGGTGGTAAATTTGAATTCACTTTTACGAACAAAATATTTATTAAGAAGCAAATGGCTATATAGGGAGTTTCGTTGGGTCAAAGAAGGGAAAGGTTAATGTCAATCTTTAAAAAATTGTTGTTTTGTTCAAGATATTCACAAACTTAGATTATTCATTCACTGGAATCTCCATCGAATATGAATTATAAACGCTAAGCGAGAATAACGCGTTTCAATCAGAATAACAAAAAAATACTTTCATATATAAATTTCTTAATTTTAAAAACACATTTTGTAAATAGACAAAACAATGTTAGCTGCGCCAAATTACATAAACGTTAAATAAGATTTGAAAAACACATATTCAATAATCTAGATTAGTTTTAAACGATTTTTTCATATTGTAATGAGCAAAAGTGGGGAAGATAGAAAAATAGCGACAGAACAAACCACTGCGTGTAATTGGCGCAAACTGTCGGCTCTCCATTGAAACTGTCCACTGCTTGAGATTGCTGCGGTAAAACACTGTTGAACACTTTTGATATATCCATATGAACTGTTCAATTAAAAAATTACGTTAACTACTTTAAAACAAGTTAGGCAGTTGTATTTAATTAAGTAGAGTCACGTTTATTTATGTAAACAAACGGCATAACAATAAAATCAAGAGTATATAGAAGTCGCACAAGCAAGGTAACGAACTTGCCATACATCGAAAACATCTTTCACTGAATACAAACTGAACGCTCATTTAACAGATTTTTAAAATCTTTAAGAATCAGAGACTTAGATAATGAGAATGGCGAAAAATGTATCTGACGGTAGGTAGATTTTCAGGCTCCGTATTCTTTGAGGCAATGGCATTTGGCGCAATAGCATTTGAACCCGGTCAGAGCGAGACAAGCAAAACACAACCAACGTTTGTCTAGTCTAAGCTGACTTGTCGACCAATGGTGCTACCTTGCGTCATATACAATTTCAGGCAGATTTTAATTCGGTTTTAAACAAAATAAAACTTTTGTAAAAAAAAGACATTTTCAGGCCATTTTTTGACAAAAAACATCTTTCACTGAATACAAACTGAACGCTCATTTAACAGATTTTTAAAATCTTTAAGAATCAGAGACTTAGATAATGAGAATGGCGAAAAATGTATCTGACGGTAGGTAGATTTTCAGGCTCCGTATTCTTTGAGGCAATGGCATTTGGCGCAATAGCATTTGAACCCGGTCAGAGCGAGACAAGCAAAACACAACCAACGTTTGTCTAGTCTAAGCTGACTTGTCGACCAATGGTGCTACCTTGCGTCATATACAATTTCAGGCAGATTTTAATTCGGTTTTAAACAAAATAAAACTTTTGTAAAAAAAAGACATTTTCAGGCCATTTTTTGACAAAAAACACGTAAAGAATAAATGCGATCGCAGTCAGTAGAAAATTAGCAAATAAAAATAAATTGAAAACAATTACTCATAATAAAAAAAGTGTAAATACACTTTTACCATAATTTTCAATAGACTGGAGTACACTCATAACGGCTTTGATGTTACTCAACAGTTCAGAAGGTTTGACTACATCCTTCGTCTCCCCGTTGTACACCATCATGTTGACTAAGCATCTAACAGTTTAAAATATTAACACAATTTCATATTTCTGGCAGAATGATGAAACTCAAAATTAAAGTGGAAAGAGTTGATTTATTTACAAAGGGTTAACATGGGTGGATATCATGAAGAGTTGGAGAAATTTCGCAAGTTAGATACCCGCGAGACTGCCTGCCCTTCCTGGATACGCTAACGAATTTAACACTGGTAATCCGCAGACTGAATGCCACAAAACGATGGTGACGGTGGTGAGCTATAGAATCAAAATACTGAACGACAAATTTATAACAAATAAAAAAAACTAACTGGTTAAATCGAACTTCAAGTTGCTGGCTGAAGAATTCTCTTGGAACAAAGCCGTGGTCCCAGACGTTGATGATATTGCAGTAATTTATGGAGAAGCACAACTCTGTCAGTGCCATGTGTAACTTGTCCATTCTTTGAAAATCATAATAAATTTTAAAATATAAAAAAGTACCAAAGACTGACAGTTGAAAATTTTCCTCCAAAAAGATTTGTAGATAGGTAAAAACAAAATAATATGTAAGCGAAAAACAAAACGAGTCACCGCAGGAAATACAGAGCTGGCAAATGTCGTACGACAATGCATTGTTATGTTGCATTGCATTGAGATAAAATGAAGTATCATATAATGCACTTTATTTGTCCAAAAATTAAAAAAACAAATAGTGACAAAATGCTGTTTAAATAACATTTTCATGCAGGTCTGAGTTTTTGGCTCAGCAAAGTTTTGTGAACAAATAAAACAAAAGCAAATAAAAGCAAGGCTTGTATCACAAGCAAATAAATTAAAATTAAATTGAAATAAATTTGGAAATAAAGAAATCTACACTCTTCTAGTCAACTTATACAAATCCATAAATACAACCAAACACACGTAATATTTTCTAGTAGCTTTATGTTGGAATTCTGCTCGCAGTTATGATTATTTATAAAGGTTAAGAGGATAGATAAAAACAAACAACTTTAAAAATTTCAAAATATAAATCAATTTTGAGATGAACAATTTAAGCTTTCAATTAAAAATTGTAAACGTTACGTAAATAAAGTAAAATGATTGTTTAATACGTATCCTTTAATTTACTTAAAATCTATTCCATTTCAAACTTTATTATGCCCATGTATTTTATGTTTATTCTTTGATCCTTGTGAAAACTATTTATGTAAGGTAATTGAACGATCACAAAAATCTTTAAATTCGTTAAGGGAGGTCTGCACAAATAGTTTTTATTTTCTTGACCTCCTGATTTTTTGTCAAATAAAATTCTAAAAAATAAAAACAAAAATGTGACATCAGCGCTCTTCTCACTTGCAGTGAAATATATAATGGAAAATTAAACGAGGCGTTTTGCGTGGGTTTTTGTTTGTAGTCTGCGTGTCGTGTACAAGGTCATTGGCATATAACGAGCTGTCAAGAGGTCAAGAGATGTGATGTGGTGTCAAGAGATGTGATGTGGTGGACGGTCACTGGATGACTGTATTGAATACTAAAAAACAATGGAGCACGGTGGAAAAAAACAGACATATGAAGAAAAATTATGGTAGGTTTGACATGTTATTCAAAAATTACAGCAATTGAATCGATCACATAAAACACTCAAAAATTATTTTATGAACAATATAGAACAATCTTCACGTTGTTCACCTAGTAAATTCTTCTCTATGTTTTCTTCTACTTTCATCTCCAGGCTTCTCATCTTCGACTTGTGGCTTGTTCTTCTTATCCTTTTTCTTGATTGCGCTACTTGCGACCAAAGAAACAGCATTCTTTGGCAACAACTGCATTATGTTTTACAACGATTTTTATACAATGAAAATAACATGAAATGACATCTTTTAATGACATTGTTAACTTAACCAACAACAACAACAACAACACACGTTTAGACGGCATTTTCCCCGAGATCGGGGGTTGCCGTTTGGCTACCTATGATGAAACCGAAATACCCCTCGACGCCATCCACATCTGTCACTCGCCTCAGTATCACGCAACCCCGCTTTCACCCTGTCCTTCTCCACCTGCTCTCTCCATCCCAACCGCGGACGACCCCTTCCTACCACTCCTTCAACCTCGAACTCCAACGCTCGCCTAATCCCGACCCTTTCATCCCTTCTCAACACATGTCCATACCACCGCAATCTCGATCTCCTTATCAATGTCACAATGTCCTCATTCAGTCCCATCATTGACATCAGCTCTGTACTACTCCTCCTATCCTTCACTTTAACCCCACACATCATCCTCACCATAGCTCTTTCAGCCCTCTGCAGTACACTTTCCTCCTCTCTCCTCAACACCCAAGTTTCACCACCATATATCATCGCTGCTCTCACACATGCTTTATATACCCTCCCTTTCATCTTCACTGACCATTTCTTTCCACACAATACCCCACCCAGTTCCCTAAATTTCATCCATCCCACACGAACT
>NW_008704704.1:579644-603787 GCF_000326865.2 Helobdella robusta | reverse complement strand
CCTAAGTAAACAAAGCTTTCCACTCTTTCAATACCATCACTCAACCCCGTCCTTGCGTCCGTCCTATTAATCACACCATGAACACATTTCTTACATTTGAACGTGCCTTCCACCTTTTTCAGTGCCCCCCTCACACCACTACATCTCTTATGCACCCATTTCTGACATTGTTAACTTAACCATCAAAATTATTACAAATTAAAAATATAAAATCAACAAGCAATCATCAGCAACCAAACTTGTACAAAAAATGAACATGTATAATAAATAACACTCTTTCAATTAAGATAGGGCACCTTGTCAGCAAGGAGGCATTGTTCCTCACATATGGCTGTGATCACTTGATTCACTTCTTCGGACATTTCTTTCAGAAACCAATGAGCATACTGAATGCTAGTAGTGCCGATTGAATGTCTCTGCAATTATGTTTCACAGAACATAAATAACAGTGCAAACCCAATAAACTTTATCATAAAGTTATCATACGTTTGAAAAGCAAAATTAAACAACTGGGCCAAATTGAAAATTTTTATTATTAAAAATTGTTTAATACAAGAATCCCTGTTTTAAAGAATATTGGCACACAGTTAGGCACAAATCAGCAACTAGCTTAAATTTTGTAATAAATGAAAAAAATAGCAGAAAATATAAAATATAGATCCGCCATCATCATCGAATATGTTGGATATCACATCACCTCCTCAGGACAGAGTGGATGAGTGGTGGACATGAAGTGCGAGCATATGAGGGGGAAGGAGATTGAGAACCTGTGCTGGGCAGGAAACTCCATGCACTGCTTGAACTGCTGCTCCAGTATCGACGTGTAGAAGCTGTCATGGAAACAAACTATCTTTAATTACATTCATTCATCCGCTCATTAACAGTTTAAATAAATGTAAGGTTCAGTCATCTATTTATCGACTTTAACGAAAATTAACGTTCGAATGAAAAACATTTTTTCGATAAAAAGTTCAATAAAAATGGTAGATTATTTCAATAAAGAGAAAAAATTCAAATGACAAAAAAAAACCTTGTCGGAACAACATTAAGAATTTCTTTAAAGACAAAAATTCAATCTCAGCAATATATATATATACATATATACATATATATATATACATATATATATATACATATACATATATATATATATATATATATATATATATATATATATATATATATATATGCAATATATTCAAATATATATGCCAATAAATGGACTCCGTGCCTACTTCTATTTGTATTTAATATTTTACTTTATATATTATATATGATATAGTATTCTCATATGATATCAGTTATTATGCATTATATACGGTTCCAGACAGATTCAGGTTAGTTTAACCTGCATAAAGGACATATACGCAAATGTTGGATGATAATTAATAGTTATAGCCAGTAGTTGAGCTCCAGCTTTTGCTGAGGCTCGCTCAGCAAAGTAATTCAAAATAAGCTGGCAGCACGAGGCTCTCAAATAAGTACTAAAGCAGAAATAGGTTACATTTGTCACACAAGACCGATATTTCATAAGTGCACAAATTGGATCCGACTGTTGGATTTTGTTGAACAAACAAGAGGTCACAAATGGGTCAAAACATTACGACGACGAAACGGTACAATAGAATCATGATGATAATAAAATTACAAAAAAATAAAATTAGTTTAGAAGCAAGTAAAAACTTAGAAACAGTTACGACACAGAAACAACAGTCAAAAACTGGAAGCGGCAGGCAAAAGTTGCAATATCAAAAGGTCCACAGCAAAACCGTGGATAACTGAAGCAGCAAATTTACAGAAGAGAAAAAATAATTATAAGCAATATATATATTAGCAATAAAGTGAGAAACAAAGTCAGAAGAAATCAGCCTGAAGAATTTAAAAATACATGCAATCATAGAAGATCATTGTTTAATTAGAGTGTTAATACAAATAGAAATATAAAATTTCACTAATCCTTGAATGTTTTTATAAGATAAAGATTTAAATTAAAAAAAAGATAAGTGATTTATATATAACAAACCAATATATGGATAAATCAGATGCTTCAGTAAGAAGTTGGTCCAATGAGTCAACCATTTTCGAATGAAAACTGATTGTGTTCATGTGCTTAGCCAACTGAACCATCGACTTCAAATGCAGACTACTTCTTGAACCACTTAGAACGCACTTGAATCGAATATGACAGTAAATAAATAAATAAACATATATATACATATATATATACATATATACACACACATATATATATATATATATATATATATATATATAAAATAATCTTTATCATTATTATAAAAGTTCATATATGCATGTCCTGAGTCGGTTGTCAAATGCAGGGCTGATATCAGGATTCTGTCATTGACTCCCCCAGGTGGGTCGTTCTACATAATCGTCCATTTGAATACGCCAGTGACAGTCTCTATCCTTTGCATGTCTTCTTTCAGGCCAAGCGTTTTCATGTCCTTTTACCCAACTTCTCACAGCTGAGGGCTCGGGTCTACCACTTTTCTCCAATTTTATGACATCAAAGGTCCTACATTCCTTCATTCAATTTCCTCCATCTCTTCTCTCCATCTGACCAAGAAATTTCAATGCCATCCATCCCATGTCCCTTATTCAAATCTGCTTCACTGATGCCATTTTTCAGCAGCGTGCAAAAATGATAAAAATGATCAATGAGTTCCTAGAGTTTAACAAAGTAAAGCAGGCAGAACTGCAGAACAGTGAAAGTTGAGTGTTGTTGAAGCGATTCGCTTTGAAGCAAAATTTAAAAAAATAAAGAAGAAAAAATAATTACGATGAATTTTTAGAGGTATACAGAACATAGACGGCCGGCTTCTTCAACAGAGTAACAAAATAAAATACAAAATTTTAAATGACATTTTTAATAATTTTTCAAATAGCGTTGAAATTTAACTTGATAATATCAAGTAATTAAAGTAAAAACAGATAGATTGCTTAAAATGATTTAATCAACAAATTAAAAATAAATAAGTATAAATATTTCATAAAACGAACTTGCAGTCTGAACCAATCAAGCCTTAAACCAAAGAAATCAAAAGGTTCGTTGGCTTCAACTGTACGTAATAGTTAAATATTAAAATGAAACGGAATTAGTAAATATTATGGAAAGATTAAAATAAAGGTAGCGGATTAACTATGAAATTACAGGAAAAAAAGAGCAATGAAATGAAGTCTATTGAAGAAATGTTGAACGGTTTCATTAAATATAAAATTAAGTTACACTCCTTCATCAAACTATTTATTTCCAAACCTTGCTTGGTCGAAACATTGGCAATAATGTTGTAGATTGACGATAACATTGATGACTCATCTTCCGAAAATGCAGGCAATGCCTAAAATTTTAACATCAAAATATTCTTTCAAAAAATAAGCAGAGAAAAGCCACTTTTCACATGAAAGGATCGTATTATGTAGAAACTTTTTGCTAAGAAACACTTGAAAGAGTAGAACATTGTTATTGACATTGCTATTTTTTCAATTTTTTCTTTTGGATCAATTATACTTCCAACTAAAAAGCAATCACAGGGTTACAATAATTCGAGGGTTTTTTTTGGTTTAACAATGCTCACGCATTATCCAAATTGAGGTCTACACTGCTAACTTGAAAACCGTCATTCACAATTAGGACTATACGTCAGTTCAATTCAAACTATTGAAAAAGACTTCAAAAACTAAATTGTCAGCGACATGTTTGTAGAAGTTTTGTAGAATATATAAGTTTAATTAGTTGTGTGTTGATTTTTTACCTCCCGATAATTTTGTGAAGTTGGCACCTCCGCTGACTGATAACTTCTTCACCAATTTAACCTCAAAAACGCAGTTATAAGACAGTAATAATGATAAAGCGATGAATGACAGATCAAGTACTGCAGTGCATACTAATCAACGGATTTCCCAGAAAATTTAAGTTTTCAACTTTGACACTTTTCTAGTCATCGATTGTCATCAAGGTAAACGAAGACATCTAATAGAAACTGTATTTTGCAGTTAAAAAAATATTAGACATTCATGATAAGGCTAATTTAGAAACAGCAGAATGAAGTGGTTTGGACTTTCAGGATTGAAAATTCCTATAATGATCCTTATTATTTAACATTCGACAACTCATTCCAGAATATCTTGTTCGACTTGTGATGGAAATGTATACGAATACTAAGACTCTTCTCGCTGATCATGGATTCAAAGTCAACATCAGCAAAACCAAAGCAATGAACACTGGTGAACCCATCCAATCCACAGCTACTGGACGATGGCCCTGTTCAGTTTGTAAAGCTGGTGTAGGTAACAATTCAATCAAGTGTCAGGAGTGTAATCAGTGGTGTCACAATCGTTGTTCAAAAATAATCGGTACTTTATCTAAAGTGTCCAATTTTGTTTGTCCTGCTTGCATCAATCCACAACAATAAATACGAAATAGCACTGTTTTTGAAGCCATTAAGGTAGAGATAGTCACATCGTTTCAATATCTAGGGGATGTTCTGGATTGTACCGGAACAGCTGAAGCTGCCGTTCGAGCACGCATACGTGCAGCCTGGAATAAATGGCATCTCCTTGCCTCTATATTGATTCGGCGTGACATCCCACTACCACTACGATCAAGACTTTATAAATCTGTGATACGTCCGGTCATGTTGTATGGTGCAGAAACATGGCCAATGACAACCAAACTGGAACAACAACTTCAACGATGCAACGAATTAGTCTGAAGGACCACATCAAATCTACCGAAATCCTGCGTCGTGCTGGTTTAGATGATATAAAGGACGTCTGCGGTGGTTTTGTCATATCAAACGAAGTGGAAATAGTGCCATAACTTCTCTTGCAGATGTTGAAGTACCTGGCACACGTCTCAATGGCCGACCAAAGAAGTTCTGGTCACAAACAATCGAGCAAGACATGAAAGCTCTAAATTTAAATGAAATGGATACAACTGATCGTCTAATTTGGCGCCAAAAATTGATGGCAAAGAAAACAACGTCCTACCTCGGGGAACCGGGTCTCTGGACGTTAAACGAAGATTGATTGATTATTATTTAACATTTAATGTAATATTGTAAAAATGTGCGATCAAGTTATTGAACCTGAATTAGCTGATTGAGGATGCTAGCATCACTGCCGAGTAAATACTGGATATAATATCTTTGTATGACTTGCGAATATTTCCTCACCAAACCTTTGATTACCCAAATAAAAATGTCCTCACTTGAAGCATTAAACTAAAACAACAAGCAAACAAACCTCGCAATTCTTCCATGTGAAATAACAGTTCAGCTATTTGCCTTTAAAAATAACATAGTTAAATATTGCTATTTCGTAATCAATAAAATATTCAAAACAAACCAACATAGCCAAATTTCGCAATCATAAGCTGACACAGAGAAGAATTAATGAAGACAAATCAACAGTGGTGTAGTGAACACACAAAGAAGTTACTTTACAGATGTTTAAAATTAATATAATATTCATAGCATCAATATTTAAGTGATACATTTTTAACTTGACTTCATTTAAATGGCCGAAGCCGAATGTCAAATTTTTGCCAAATAAATATTCGGTGCGTCTTTAATTTTTGCTCTCAAAATATTGCACAAGTCGGCGTTGGTGTGAAAGAGGTATACATTTATATGCATGTGTATTTAAATAAGTACGCTTGTATCCGTGTATGAAAAAAGTTACAAATAAAAGTTCAAAATGGTGTGACTTTATCTAAATAAGCATGACAACTATTTTTCAGTTCAGAATTGAAAACAAAAATTAATTAAGCTGTTGTCAAGTTAGATATGATTTTTTGAGAAAAAGCTACTTGAAAAAGATTTCAGCTGAAAACAAGACAAATTCGAAAACAGTGATAACAAACTAAACGAAAATGAGGTAAATAAGAGACAAAATTAAACTGCAGTGCTTGCTAACTATGTGACATTAATCAATCAATCAATCAATCAATCAATCAATCAATCAATCAATCAATCAATCAATCAATCAATCAATCAATCAATCAATCAATCAATCAATCAATCAATCAATCAATCAATCTATCAATCAATCTATCAATCAACCTCAATCACCCAATCGATTATTTTATTCAATTTGGATCAAAAATTATATCTCAATCCCAATTTTAAAAGTCAAAAAATGAATGTTCTGCAAAATAAATGCATGACCTGTCGTTCAGATCATCTCCGTGGGCTTTCACATTCCCTTTCTTTTGAGGCAAATTGTCTGCGTGCCTCAACATCCACAGCACTTCATCACGAGCCAGTGATAATCCAATCAGCAGCAATAAACCCTACAAAAAATAAGTTAGCGCTTAATGAGTAATAATATTTAAAACCAAAGACAGCAAATCACAGGTCATGACCTTGGGACCCAGCAAGCCAGGTTGATCGGTGAAAATAATGCCCAACTCTTTTAACGATGTTCTCAAAAATTTTCGTCTTTCTCGATGCATCAATGGGCTGTTTAGAATTTAGAAGAAAAAAACTTACTAAGCTATAAGTCCCTCTCACAAATTTATATATTTTTATAATTCCTAAAACTGAATAAATAATTTACACTAAAAAAATTTTCTGAATAATTACACTAGAAACTTCAAATTGAAAAAATTTTCATATCAACAGGAAAAAGTTAAAAGCATCAATTGCGGTGAGGTCCGGTGGAATTAAACTAAACATCCGTAATACAATGTCTGCATGTCTAAAGTCACGTACTGCCGCTCCCCTGCTAACTTTGCAACCTTCAATGTAATCAAATCAATCGAGTTACAAACTTTGGTGTTCGGTCACTGAATTTTTATTTCAACTTTTTGGTTTTATGAGAATTTTTTCATTTGTGGTAGCCGGTGATGATATTAATAATACGTTATTGTATTTTGTGATAGTGGATGAAAGTAATAAAATATTTCAACCCGTTCATGGAAGCACCCGTTCATGGAAGCATTTAGACTAACGGACAAATTCAAAATTTCTCAAAAAAAAAAAAAAAAAACAATTGAAATATTTGGGAAACCAGTAACAGAGACCACGTAATGAATTAATTCTTCAGTGGTTTGCAAAATTTAAATCATTGTCCTATTTTAGACAAATTCGTCCAAGACCTTTGTATGTGAAACTCAATTATGTGATAAAACTTGAACATGGAAGGATCACGGCTCTACTACGGATAGCTGCATATTTAGTAATTAAGCAGGCAACGTAGCAATTGATACGTCCTTAAAAACCGACGACATTTTCCAGTATCAAAATTCCACGACTTTTCATGATCTTAATTTTCCAGAGTCTGGAAAAGTTACTTTGAATTCCATGACTTTCCCGTTTGTATTTTTTTTAATGTTTTAATTGCTTTATTTTTCAAATCATTAAGATAAAATAATTAAAACATTGAAACGTAAAAAAACCAGACTTATTGTTGAGTGTTTGAGAGAATACGTCCTTCAATTCCGCCACTTTTTTACTGAATCTGAAAAAATGAAAACTATTTCAGAAAATAATATAAACATAACATAAGCATCCTAAATTTTCTTGGACAACATCTTTCATAACAGATTTTTAACTTTGTGTCGGTGAGTAATTATAAATAACAGAAATACACAAAACCTCACAGATGGAAAAATTAAACCAACGGTGAAAACATTAAGAACATCATCATCGTCTAACACAAGCACAGTCCGAACTTGCTTCATTAATTATGTGGTCAAAACCATGCACTCAGTCACCTGACGTTATAACCTCATACAACCACATGAACTCATCGTGCACAATGGTCGTAAGAAATAACAAAACCTCCAGAACATCCATCAATCACTTGCGCGAATTAATTTCAAATATCAAACATTACATTTACTTCCACACTCAACATATCACCTCCTATAAACCACATCACCACAAAAGAGCTCCATGAATTTCACGCACTCAAAACACTTTGCTCAAAAGTATCAAATTATTCGAACCACAGATCACACATCAAGTATCCAGCTCCCCTCTCTTGGTCTGGCTTTGCTACGTAACAAAAACTTTAACAACTTCAATCCCTCATCAAAAAATTAATTCACTTCAACTAAATCTACCTTCGTCATATCAGACCGTCACAAATATTCAACGCACTCGATTTTATATTATTAAAAAATAGAAACTAGTACCAATCACGTCATCCACTCCCTTCACTGCCAATCAAAACCACCACCCACCCCCAACCTTCTTCCTCAATGTAAACAATGGTAGTGAAAAAAAGAATGCATTCACTATTAATTTACTATCAATACTTAGTTTAAGCCATTATAAATTAAAAAGTGGAAAACCCATAAAAGAGTTTTTAATTTGAAAATAGTAAAAACAAACAAACCCTTTGATATTTTCTAAGAAGCCAATAGCAAAACTGTGAATGTGAATAACTTCATCCCGACACAATGACAACACATAACTGCCTTGCATAGCAGATTTCCACAATTCATAACAGTCAGGCGTTTGCAAATGTTGGTAGCACAACAAAAATCCAACTACAATTCAAATAAAAAAGTTATTAGAACCATAATATTAAAATAATTATAATAAAATTATTAACAAACTCAAAATAAATATCTCACTTAACTGCCATCATATTTTTTAAATGATCAATTCAAATTTTGTTTATAAAAATTTCATTTCCTATTAGTCCCGCGCGGTTTGCAGTTTTAAATTGATGCAGTCTTGCTCAGTGCAGCTTTGATTGCAAAAAACGCTGTCGCCACAAAATATGCAGAACTAAAAATTAAAAAAAGTATTTATCATGTTTTTACGTTATGTTTTTCGTAATGATGTACAAATGTAATTATGTATGTCTTAATTTAAAGTTTTTGAATGCTTTTTTAATTAGTCATTCCTTTCTTGTCAGGAAAGTGGTGTCTTAACTTAAATTTATTGTGGCGTTAAATGTTTCGAAATGACATCCGAAAAGTTAATTGATAAAAATATTGTTAACGGTGACAAAGACACTCATCCCTTTGACGTTATCAAAAAATGGTGACAAAAAATGATGACACTAGTTTGATAAAATAAGCGCATTTAAAAACTAACTGAAGTATAGAAAAATTCTTGCAGTTTTATTTTTCAAGAATATGCCGACAGCTTATGCTCGTTGTAACAAAATACTCAAAATTGCAGAAGTTTCTGCTTCTCATTTTCGATACCAGCCTCGAGCCTTTCGTCGGAGAAAGTTGGTCTTCTACAAGTTATACACGGCAAAAAAGACGACCCAGTTTGGAATAAGATAACAGGAGTAGACGATAATTAATAAAAGTAATCGTTACCTAAATTAGCGCGGCTGCGGTTTAATTTTAGCGCGGTTACGGTTTCAGTCGCGGCGGCCTAGAGAGTTGCGGTTTTCGAAGGGACAGCCGCGCAGGATTCTGCGTCATAAACGGTCAACCGTTCAACTTCTGATTAAACATCGACAAAAACATCAAAGATACGTATACATTGTTTGTATATTGAACTTGTATGCATATTGTTAGCACCAAGTCCCTTTTTTTTACCTAACTTTCGAGACATCAACAGCTATTGATCACATCTACACATCTACATAATCCTCAAGAAAAACGTTTAATTATATTTATTAAAAATATAAAGATGTTTAATATTTTGGAATATGTTTATATAAATTCAAAAACAAATTTGGTTGAATCTGATATTCAGTTTGAACTGTTTAATCTAAACTTCAATTAATTTTGAAAAAAGTTTCTACCCACTTAACGATTTTATAATCAATCATAATTATATATAATTGATTATTAAAAATGTTTAATTATGATAATAACTAATTATGATTAATTATAATTAATCATTATTAATTTAATAAATAAAATATTAAAAAAACAAACCAGCTATCCATCTTTCCATAAGATCCAACGACAAATATTCACATTGAGCCTGTATCATTTTTTAAGAAACCGTTGAAAACAAGACAAAATTGACGATTATCTAAGTCAAAAAACAAAAAAAGGCCATCTAAAGTGGACATGTAACAAATTTACACATAAACGAACCGTGTCAGAGAACAACGAGTGCATAAGTTTGTTGGGTTCAGATAAGACACTCATAAACTGAGAGGCTCTCCAATCATCCGCGCTTTGCGTTCTTTTCTTGAAAGCATCACTTAATGACATGAGAGCTAGGGAAAGACACTGTTTTCAAAAATTTACATTCAACTAAATGTAATGTAGTCTTCACTTTTCTATTCTTTATAATACAGCTCCGTCAATCGCAGAGCTGCTTACATATTATTCTATGCTTATAATAAAACCATTGTCACGGTTCAAGGGTGGATGTTGAGCGCCGCATCATTTAATTATATTATTGCTGCAGGGTAGTCCTGGTTATGACATAGTCCTGGTTATGACATAGTCCTGGTTATGACATTAAACTGACCCTCACTGCCTTGTGAGTGATGTTGGATCATCAAAGGCTAGGCCCACCGCTTATAACTGTGGTTGCGTAAGGAAGGGCGTCCTGCGTAAAAACTAGCCAAAAAAAAAAATAATACTTATGATGACGGAAATAACAATGGCCCTCAGTATCCGGCAGAAGAGGGTGCGAAGAATCTCCGAAGATCCAGTCCATGGGGTTGTGGTGCAAGGCCCTGTGGATGGTCTGGCTACTGGCACCCCAACTCTATAGTGTGGCGGTGCAAGGCACTATAGATGGAAGAACTACTTGTAGACTAAGGGGTTGGAGGTTTGGTACCTGGAATGTAGGCACGTTGACAGGAAGAAGTTTGGAAGTGATGGAGGAGCTGCAGAGGAGAATGGTTGACGTGGCTGCATTACAGGAGATCAGATGGAAGGGTGAGGGTACAAGGTTTGTGGGGGCTAAAGGTGGAAGATATAAGTTGTGGTGGAAGGGGAATGATGGTACGGGAGGAGTTGGTATGATGGTAAGAAAAGAGTTGGTGGAGAAGGTGTTGGAAGTGAGGCGGAGAAGCAATGGTGTGATTGTGGTGGTGATGGTGTTTGAAAAAGTAATAGTGAGGGTGATATCAGGATATGCTCCACAACAAAGTAGGAAGGAAGAGGAGAAGGATAGGTTTTATGATGGTGTTTCTGACGAGATTGGGCAAGCGGGGTTGGATGAGTTTGTGGTGTTGTTGGGTGATTTGAATGGTCATGTGGGGGCGGATGCAGACGGATATGAAGGTGTACATGGGGGATGGAGATATGGTATACGGAATGAGGAAGGGCGTAGAGTGTTGGAGTTGGCGGATGCACATAGCATGGTGGTGGGGAATACCTGGTTTACAAGGGAACCAGCGCGATTGATTACATATAGGTCAGGGGAGCATAGGTCGATGATAGACTATATATTGGTAAGGGCCAAACATAGGAAGTATGTGAAGAATGTGAAGGCGATACCTGGTATGCTGCAGCATAGTATGGTTGTGATGGATGTGACATCAAAAGAAATGGGGAGTAGGAAGAAGGATAAGTTTGTGGCAAAGAGAAAGACATGGAAGTTGCAGGATGCAGAGGTGAGGAAGGCATTTGAAGTGAAGGTGGCTGAAAATTGGGAGAGTGGTAAGGATGGAGATGTTTGGGAGAGATACAGGGACTGTGTGTTGGCTACGGCAGATAAAGTGTGTGGATGGACGAAAGGAAAGTGTAGGCATGGTGAGACGTGGTGGTGGGATGAAGATATAAGAAGGGTTTTGGAGGTCAAGAAGGAGAGGTTTAGGGTAAGGAGAAGGGACATGACGGAGGAAGAGGAGTTTGAGTATAGGAAGGCTAAGAAGGTTGCAAAACAGGTAGTGGCAACTGCAATGACGAAAGCATCAGATAGGTTAATGAAGGAAATGGAATTTGATGTGAGTTCGAGGAAAATGTTCAAAGTAGCAAAGCAGTCAATGAGGGATAGGAAAGATGTTATAGGGAATGGATGTGTTTGGGATGGATCTGGCAAGTTTTGCATAGATGAGGAGAAAAAAGCTCAGGCGTGGAAAGCTCATATGGAAAGGTTGATGAATGAAGAGAATGAGTGGGATGGAGATGTGGAATCCGCGGTCACACACAGACCTATAGAGAAGGTGACGATGGAGGAAGTAGAGAAAGCAGTTAGAGAAATAAAACTAGGTAAGGCGGCAGAACATATAAAAGCGAGTGGGGTGATAGGAATTGAAGTTATGATGAGAATTGCTAACAGTATGTTTGATGATGAAGGTATACCTGGTGCCGTTGTATAAGGGCAAAGGAGATGTGAGAGATTGTGGGTCATATATAGGGGTGTGAAATTGCTAGAGCACGGAATGAAGGTAGTGGAGAGGGTGCTTGAGAGGAGGTTGAGAAATATGGTGACAGTTAATGAAATGCAGTGTGGGTTTATGCTTGGTAGGGGAACGGTGGATGCGTTGTTCATGGTGAGAATGTTGCAGGAGAATTATAGAAAGAAGAAACGAATATTGTACATGTGTTTTGTGGATCTAGAAAAGGCTTTTGATCGAATACCGAGGAAGGTCATTGAATGGGCGTTGAGGAAGAAAGGAGTGAATAAGAGACTTGTTGAAGCTGTGATGCAGCTGTATGAAGGGGCAAAGACAAAGGTGAGGGTTGGAAGGGGGATGTCGGACGCTTTTAGTGTTAAGATAGGAGTGCATCAAGGATCAGTGTTATCACCGTTTCTGTTTGCAATTGTGATGGATGTTGTGTGTGGAAACATAATGGAGGGGTTGTTATTTGAGATTTTGTATGCAGATGATTTAGTTTTGATGGCTGATAGCATGGAAGAATTGCAGTTAAAATTTGACAGATGGAAAAGTGTTATTGAAAAGAAAGGGTTGAAAGTTAATATTGGTAAGACGAAGGTAATGGTGAGTGGGGAAGGTAGGGAGCGAGTGATAAGTAAAATAGACCCCTGTGGGGTATGTGATAGGAGAGTGAAGGCTAACTCGGTATTGTGTATAGGATGTCAGAAATGGGTGCATAAGAGATGTAGTGGTGTGAGGGGGGCACTGAAAAAGGTGGAAGGCACGTTCAAATGTAAGAAATGTGTTCATGGTGTGATTAATAGGACGGACGCAAGGACGGGGTTGAGTGGTGGTATTGAAAAAGTGGAAAGCTTTGTTTACTTAGGGGATAAGCTGAACGCGGATGGAGGATGTTTGAGCGCAGTTACGGCTAGAGTTCGTGTAGGATGGATGAAATTTAGGGAACTGGGTGGGGTATTGTGTGGAAAGAAATGGTCAGTGAAGATGAAAGGGAGGATATATAAAGCATGTGTGAGAGCAGCGATGGTATATGGTGGTGAAACTTGGGTGTTGAGGAGAGAGGAGGAAAGTGTACTGCAGAGGGCTGAAAGAGCTATGGTGAGGATGATGTGTGAGGTTAAAGTGAAGGATAGGAGGAGTAGTACAGAGCTGATGTCAATGATGGGACTGAATGAGGACATTGTGACATTGATAAGGAGATCGAGATTGCAGTGGTATGGACATGTGTTGAGAAGGGATGAAAGGGTCGGGATTAGGCGAACGTTGGAGTTCGAGGTTGAAGGAGTGGTAGGAAGGGGTCGTCCGCGATTGGGATGGAGAGAGCAGGTGGAGAAAGACAGGGTGAAAGCGGGGTTGCGTGAAACTGAAGCGAGTGACAGATGTGGATGGCGTCGAGGGGTATTTCGGTTTCATCATAGGTAGCCAAACGGCAACCCCCAATCTCGGGGAAAATGTCGTCTAAACGTGTGTTGTTGTTGTTGTTTTGCTGCAGGGTAGGACGGCGCGTCGGGTAAATAAAAGCTGGTCTCGTCAGACAGGAAAAAAGTTTATTTTATTGTAGTAAATTGGTTGGTAGAGTTAGTTATTTTTATTGTAGAAAATTAGTTGGTAGAGTTGGTTAATTTCATTGTAGAAAATTAGTTGGTAAAGTTGGCGTTTTTGTTGGTGAGAAATTGGACACGCAACCGTGGTTGAAGTAGCTGTTGGTTGGTATGGTATTATTGGGAGAAGATTCATTTGTTGGTACGTGGATGGTAGTTAGTGGTTAGACGGGAGAGCTGGAAATACGGTACGGGGTTGTTACGAGCTCAACGACGACAAACGTAAGGTAGCGAACGAAGTAGTTATCTGTTGCGTTAGAGGGTGGCGAACGAAGTAGTTGCCTTTCAACGTAACAACAACGTTTGTCGGTTGGGTAAAGCACAGGTGGTCCAATATTGGTACAGAAGACGGCTGGAACCGAAGGAGTCAATCCCACATAACACCAGTGTTCGAAGGATTCTACATTGTTGTCAAGTGAAGAAGTTGAAACAGTATCCGCTCGTACGTGGTCACAGCACTGTCAGGAACAAGTCTGCATACTAACCTCGAACTTTAATTTTTATTTTGGTTTTCTTTATTGACATTGTATATTTATTTGGTAGAGTTTTCAGTTTACAGAATAAAATTTTTTTGATTTGTGTCTACGTCTCAACCTTGCCGCTAAGAACCCGCTACAACCATAGTGCCCCTAAGGCTATACTATCCACACCACACGAAGCACATACAGCAAGCTGAATTTTAACAAATAGATGTAACAAAAATAGTTTGTAAATAAGGATTGCCATCTTTCCTGCCTATTATCATTTCATATCTATCCATCGACCATAATAAAATTCAAGCCGTCACGTATTGCAAAACCTTTTAATAAACTCATGTAGCCATTGCATGAATGGATAAATCAATAAATTTATATCTTCATCATCATCCTCAGCGTTTATAAAACAAACCATAAACTCGAGCAAACGTCTAACAGTGGAGATTTTATTTATAAAACCACACACAAAATTTACTCTTTGGCGTTTTTCCAAATGCTTGAGAACGTTGCACGGCACTGAGGGAGATGCGGACGAAGGACATGTCAGCAGGCAAAGGAAAATTAGAGACTGTATTGAAACACAGGTCCAAATTACTTGGAGGCCAAAGCTGAATACGATCAACCTGGTAGCATCACGCATGTTGGACAGGCGAGTCTGCACTGTCACCTTTGCTGGCAAATCGGAGTGGTCAGAGAGAAGCCTTTGTAGTAAGGACATATGCAGATTCTTGCGTTAATTATCTTGCACTATTGAGACTAAGTATTGTTACTGT
Source organism: Helobdella robusta (assembly GCF_000326865.2). NCBI lineage: Eukaryota > Metazoa > Annelida > Clitellata > Rhynchobdellida > Glossiphoniidae > Helobdella > Helobdella robusta. The sequence continues at coordinate 588,688 of NW_008704704.1, read as the reverse complement.
CTACATCAACACGAGCCGTATCTTGAAAATAAAAAGGCAGTATAAAACAGGAAATGAAGAGGTCCATTTGGCTTGGCTTATTGTGTTTATCAATTTTGTGCTTTTTTCCTAGCAATTATTTTGTCTTCTAGCACTTTGATATTAACCTGCCTAACTCATTTTAGTCATTTATTATTGACGACAGTAAAATAAGTTATATATTTTTTTAATATTAATAACTCTTGATGAGTTAAATATTGGAAACGATCGTTGATCAGAAATTAGAAAAACTAAATTTGAAAATTCATAAATTTATTAACATACTGCACAATTCGAATGAAAGTAATGTTTGAACCTTGGAGTGAGGGATAAATTCTTCAGACAGCTTCTTGATAGGTGTGTCGTAATCAATAATCATTTGGCCCAAACGAGGAAATGAATCTTCTCTGTTAATATTATTAATATTAATTTTTGATGTAATTAAATCTTAAATCCATTATTTGACTACAATCATATTTTGCAGAAAGTTGCAAAAACAGAAGAACAAAAAATTTTCTGTTAACTAAAAACATAATTTATATTATTGCAATTGAGCATCAACTGACATAACAAATTTCTGAAATCTCTTTTACTTGTTATAAACAGTTTTGCAAGTTTTTACAACAGCTAGCACACGCTTGAAATTATACTTGCGTGTTTTAACTTTAACATTACACAAATTTACGAAAAGTTCTTTAATAATTCCTATATAGAAATTGAAATTTCGATAAAGTATCAGATGACAAATAAAGTTTAAATGCTAAAGTATTTTGAAATTTCGAGTTTTATTAATCTGAAAGTTGCAAAATTGATAAGCACTCTTCGGCTGCAATCAAGGGCTTCATGCTGTTCAAACCAAGCAACTATCCAACAGCCAGCCATAACTTCCGAAACTTCAATCTGTTTATCGTTCTCACTATTGTAGAGAAACTGCGTTGTTAATGACTGCAGACGACATTTCCAGTGAATTTGGATTTGATCGACCCATCGCCTGCTTCTGACATGACAATCACTGAATCTTTTTCGACTCCCCTCAGCAGAAGTTTAGCGTCAATTATCTAGCTCTTACAAAGTCTTACCTGACATCAATTTACATTACAGAACACAAAAATTACACCTTCCTTGCCAGCAAGAACAACACTAGAGTCCCTTAGGGCTTTCCTCTTGGTCATATTTTTTAGTTTTTACTTTTCCAGCCTAATTCTTAGCAAATATTGCATTGTTTCCCATCAACGTGCAAATGATAATCATCTGCATATTTCCTTTTATTCCTCACAAATCTGCTTGTTTAAACAATACAGCAGTAGTTAAAATTCCAGATAAAACACTGCAAGATCTACCAGCAAATTTGTTGAACGTTCCTATTGCCAAGTCTCGCCTAGCGAGCCGCGGCATCCGTCACGTCGCTCATTTCCAATAACTTAATTATGAGGTATAAAGATGCGAATGGTGTTGGAAAGAAAGGAAGGGTGAAAAAAAGTGAACAGCAAATGAAAATAACAGCAAATGAACTGCAAAACTGGATGGAGGCAGCAAGCTAGGGATTATTGATTATTGACAAGTTTTTGTTACTTAATTTGTAATTAAGATCTTAAATGTGCCAAAAGTTTAAATGTAAAAGATTTAATTTAAATAATCTAATAGTCTAAAGTGCTTAAATGTTAATACAATGCAAGCCTTTCTGCATTTTTATATATCTACAAGTATGCAATAAATTGAAATAAAAAAAAATTACACATAAAAAAACTGTAACAAGCCAAATAAGAGGCCACTGCAATTAAACAAATGAAAAATTACGAAAACATACACTTTTTTGTTTTGTAGTTCAAAAGCAGCGTTGAACAATCCTAGCACTGCTTTCCTATCTTCAACTCGGGACAGCAAAATCATTATGCAGAAGTAGGAAAAAATAAGATCAAGATAGTTTTGGGTCAGATCGAAATTCAATGTCTGAAAAAATTATGATAAAATGTGAAAAATTATTTCTAAACGTGATAACAACATACGTACTATATCAAAATGAACTTGCGATGCATCTATTGTAGTCAATAAATCTGTAATATGATCCTGAACGAGTTTAGAAAATATTAAAAATTCAGTAAAAATAAATAAGTTAAATCAAAATTAATGCTAGCTTTTTGAAATTGTTTTACGTTTTATTCATTTAAATATACCTGACAATTAAAATAATGACTAAAAAACTTTTGAATAATGAACTTTTGTTTTTTGTGGTTTAATTTTGACGAATTGGATAGTATTTGAGTAAACAAACGAAGAGTTGAAAATTTTAGAATACAGGATATGCATCAGCTGCCTAAATCTACGGGTCCTAGCAAAATTCTGGAATTTAGTGAACCTGTTAACAATGTTAAATTCATCCTCGAAGGAAATTTGGATAAAAAATTTTGCTCATTCTACTCATGAATTTTTTGATGCGAAATTGAGCTTTGAAATACAATTTAAAAGAAAATATTCAATGATTTAAAGCCGAGAAGCATTGTGAGGCTCTGGACGATAAAAGAATAAAATGTCGTCCAAGATATTAACGATGGCAATGAAATAAATTCACTTAGTTTTGATAAAAAAATAACGACCAGTCAGATCATGGCAAAATTTTAATGAGGTTTCACGAAATGTGAAACAATTTTCTAAAGTTAACGATATCGCTACAACAAATAGTGTAGTTGGAACAGATGACTTGTTTCATAGCATTTTCAACGTTAAATTCAATACTCTCATTACTTTTTGTTAATTCAATGATAAATTTAATTGTTCTTTCAGAAGTTAATAAAAACTCTATTAACAACCTTGCATTTATATTAAACATCTTTATTATTGAAAAACTACTTGCTATTCTTCAAATAGTAAAAAAGGTTCTATGGTTCTATAAAAATTAAAATCTTCTTCTTTGTTATACATTTCTAAAACTTCAAAATTTTCATAATTTTATTTTTAATTATGTGTGCAATTTTTCATATTTTAGTTGCCATTTATTTTCTATTTGACGTTTTTTACGGCAACCGCACAGGTTTGCATAAATTTCTGCTCACCTAGTCAAAATAATGAACAAATAAAAAATAAATAAACATGTATATATATATATATATATATATATATAGTGTTAAATAAGTATCCGACCTTAAGATCCATTATATCCACAAATGTATAATAATATAACGACAAAGATTTGATGATATCTTCTTTCATAGGTGATAATAAAGTTGAGAAGCTCTGAAATAAATGTGATATAATAAAAAACGTTAAAATGTGATTATCATTAGTGATATTTTATCACATTCAATGAGAAAGAAATTCTTGAAGACATATTCATCAGCATTTCAACTTATATTGTGAGGTAATGTGATGCTTCAGCTTACTTTGAAATAACTAAATCACTCCATTTAGTTTCTTGTCCTCTTTTAATAAATCTTCAACATCACTTCATACAAGTGCATTAAAACTCCGTCAAAACCGTTTTTTTATCTCATTCATCCCATAAAAATGCTCTGTAATTTTAAATGCTAAAAAATCAGTCTTATCAGCAAAACCACTTCTTTAAAATGTTTGCATTAACATTTAAATTTTTTGTTGATTCTCATCAGTGATCTTATTTCCTTACTTGAACACGCCATTTTCAGTTGATTATCTTAATTTGTTCCAAATCAGCATCTGGCCATAAACTCAACATAATTTTAATAGAAAAAAATTAAATTAGTTAAATTAAATGAATTAAAATCAGTAACTAAATTCACAGTACTAAATAAATGAATGATAAATGAATAAATGATAATTTCATACGGTGGAGGATACTGTTGGGAACTTTTTGACGACAGTTTTTATAACAGAATCCAGTGATTTGTCGGAGAAAAAATGAGGTTTTGTATCTGGATTACCCATCATCTTCAAAAAAATTATTATAATTTCATCAATGTAAATAATAATTTATGTAAATAAAGTTACAGCAAGCAAAAACAAAAAAACATGAACTCGTCATTATTATAAACCTTCTGGACTTCTGAACAAGCATTACTTCCATCAAAATATGGCTAAAAGCAACTACAACAACAACACACGTTTAAACGACATTTTCCCCGAGATCGGGGGTTGCCGTTTGGCTACCTATGATGAAACCAAAATACCCCTCGACGCCATCCACATTTGTCACTCGCCTCAAGATCACGCAGCCCCGCTTTCACTCTGTCCTTCTCCACCTGCTCTCTCTATCCCAATCGCGGACGACCCCTTCCTATCACTCCTTCAACCTCGAACTCCAACGTTCGCCTAACCCCGACCCTTTCATCCCTTCTCAACACATGTCCACAACACCGCAATCTCGATCTCCTTATCAATGTCACAATGTCCTCATTCAGTCCCATCATCGACATCAGCCCTGTACTACTCCTCCTATCCTATACTTTAACCCCACACATCATCCTCACCATAGCTCTTTCAGCCCTCTGCAGTACACTTTTCTTCTCTCTCCTCAACATCCAAGTTTCACCACCATATACTATCGCAAAATATGGCTAAAAGATCCATATCAATTTTTAAAAAATTTTAACACACGACTAAAGTATTCATGAAAATAATATTTCTAAAGTATATTGATCACAAAAGCAAATGTGCATAAACATTGAGCCAAAATTAGTTTTATTGGATATCTTTTTGTTCAACTTTTTAACATTGAGTTGGCTATAATTTGCAAGGTTATTTTGAAATTTTGAATGAATGCCAAAAATCTTTCGTTGTAAATATATAGAATTACTTATGTGAACCTTAAAACAAACATAAGTGAGGTTTTGCTTTAAAGATTATTAGACCCAAAGTCTGTAAAACTTTGAAATGTAAAAAAGAAAATTTCTATCACAATCTCTCATAACTTTCAATAATTCTTTCTTACACACATTTCAAGTGGGTTTCTTTGCATACAATTACAGTGACTACAATCCAGGACCATACCTATATATTGGTCGGCGAGTTAGCAAAGTTGGTAGAAGTGCCATGTCTAGCGCCGTTGTTATGCGATAGTCAGGTTCGAATGCTCTCTGTCTAAAGCTCAAAGACTATCGTCATATGTGACAAACGTATGATGTGGGGCATACACAACCTGACATGGATAGTCTAGCCTACGCAACACAAAAGTATAATTAAAAGTATGGAATAACGTGTAAGTAGTTCTGCATTTGACAGGGTCACATAATAAAGAAGAAAACTATTGCACCATATTGCATTTGTGCCAGTTTGTTGACATTTTCCTCCGGCAAATTCGCTTTACAACTTTACAACACTATTCTAATTTCACATAAAAACCACAAAACTCTTTAAATAATTTATTGAAATTTATTATTTAAGGAGGGAAAAAACAATGAAAAATCTAGTTAAGATCAATGGCGACGACGTAACAAAACAAAAAAAAAAGCAAAGTGATAATGAACCCATCGCATTAAAATAAAAAATTGTAATTGAAACAAAAATTTTAAAAAACTTAAAAATACTACAGAGATGAACCTTATAAACTTTGTTTGATAGATTATAATTAATAATAAAAAATAAATTTGAAAAAAAAATTCAAATTTAATTCTTACCGTAACCTGAAGTGAGAGTGCATAAGGTGAAAAAAACATTTAATTTTTCAAATAAAATGTTTAGAAAACTGTGTACAAATATATAAATACAAATATGTAATTTATCAATAACCTCGTTTTTTAGAAATAACAAAATATTTTGCCTTTTTACAATACAAAATTGTTGAAACAGAAATGAAAAATTAAGGAGAAATTAACTTCACATTTATTTCCCAGCAAGCATTACTTTTCCATTATTAACAGCATACTTAATGTAACATATTATTGGTGGGCTCAGACAAAAAGCTCATAAAAAGAAAAATAATATTAAATTGTAGGTATGAGCTACTTCAATTTAAATCAGGTTTTACTGCAATCATACACCATTCAGTCAAACATTTGGAGATGACCCAAACTAATAGATTTAAACTCTCTCGCAAACAAAGGGACTGTTACTTCAATCCATATGTCATATAAAACTATTCCTCCAGCAAGTTTAACTAGAGCTAGAGGTTAACATGGCTAGATGTTTCATGAGCATCAAATCCAGTTCAACTAAGTACTTTGCAATATACAAACTCAATTCAAGCAAAATTTAGCTCAATTCTCAAAAACTCAGATATAATTACAAAAACTTATATTTTATAAAGAAGTTGTTCTGCAAAGCAAAAACATTTTCAATATGATCCAAAAAACTATTTAAATTTTTAATTTAAACTTAATTTTTTCTTATTTGATTACTATTAAGATGTAAGTAATGCAACATTGGGTTAGAACTATATTATAACGTGATTAAAATATAAAAATTGATTTTAAATAAAAAAGATACAATAATTTTGTACCGGTGTTTTCAAGGAAAACCGAGAAAGAGAAAAACTAATTCTAAAATTTAGAATCATTTGGAATTAAGAAAAAATTTTGACTTTACAGAAAATGTTTAATTTGTGAAATACAATTTAGAGTTGATGAAAAAGATAAACTTTTCAATGGATATAGATACCTTAACCATGCTTTGGCCAATCCAACTCAACAAATAATCTTCCATCAGCTGTAATAAAAACAGCTAACTCACTCGGAGACTAAATGGTAGTAAAACAGCAAACTCACTGGAAGACTAAATGGTAGTAACAAAGACGGCGATTTCGATGGTTTGGTCATGTGTGTTCAAATGAGCCAGTCTCATCTACCACACCAACTGCTTTGGCGATCTCAACCTAAGACCTGGAAAATCCATTGGTTCCGCACCAAAGAAGACATATTGAAGAGGACCTGCGAAACCAATGTCCTAGCCCAACACATGTAAAGGTTGTGGAAATGAATAGGATTGATTGAAAATGCATAGTAAAAAAATTTCAAAATCCATTGACACCTACAGCATTGAAACTGCAAAATCACTTTCAGCAAATCACGAGCAGAGAAAAAAAGAAAAAAATGGTAGAAAAGAAGCTCAAATCAGATGTTAAAAGCAAATATTTGTGGCTTAAAACTTCTTATAAACTCAATTGAGTTAAAGGTTTTTAATAAGAATCATTTTAAATTTATATTATTTTGGAAATATACAATTTTATTTGTGTATTTTTTAGCTAAATTAGAAAAGAATGGTTATGTTGCTTTCTATATCTTTACCCAAAAGCCCTAATTTAGATTTTATTGTTCCTCTATTACTAAGGTTTTGGTTATCCATACCCTAAAATTGGAAAAATATTTTGGTTGAGATCACCAGTTTATTAGGGTAATGTGGCTGTAAGATCAAATTTATCACAATTTTTATAAACCAGGATAATTAGTATCTTAACATTTCAATTTTTATAAAATGTGATTTCATAAAATGTACTTTACTAATAATTTATTAATTGACCATATAAAATGTGACTTTATTTACCACTTTATTAAATGATAAAAGATGTTAGTGATTAGATAAAAAATAAGTAACAGTCTTTCATAAGATGGATCACTATTACAGTACAGTACTATACTGTAAAATTATATTATATTATACACTTAGTGCTATCAATACTCTGTAGCCTTCCAAATAAGTTAGAGTTAGGTTATACTTCAGAGTAGTTTACTAAGACACCTAACTTAACTAGTCACTAGAATTGGTAGTTAACCCATATTTGGCTAGCGTCAGTTTAAACTGACACGCATAAAGATAAAGATTTCGGAATCAATAAAATTGAAATAGTTTTAATTTTGTTTTAATTTTATTCTACAAATGTCACCGGTGTTTAAAAACCAATATTAATTTTTTAAATCATTTTATAATCTTTGTTTATGCGTTGATTGTCGGACATTTTTAAAATTTTTGAGATAGATTTTACAAAAAAGAAAACGTGAGTCAAACTATTTTTTTTAAATACATAATATATTAGAAAAGTCTTCATTAACATCTCCTTAAACTTATGGTTGTTGCCATAGACGCCAACTTAGGGGAGGCAAAGCACAAAGTATCGTTTTGCCCCCCCCCCAATAATTTTGACTTGAAAATTCAGTTTTCAAAAACGTTTCATTTTTATTTTTAATCAAAATTCGTGTTTATTTACAGTAAACTTTTTTTGAGCGTTAGTCTTAAATAAGTAAAGCGTTCAATCAGTAGGCAACTTTTAAACAATTTTTTGCAGCGTTTCGTAGTGTTACCATAGCAACAAAACGTTAAAATCGATTTAAATTTAAAATTTTCATCACGTTGTTTCGTACGCTTTTATTTGTCAACCGGTAAAAGTAAGTGTTTGTAATAAAATTTAATTAAAAAGCTTTATATAAATATAAACTGCATTAAATTAAATTGAATGAATTTGATTGAATTTATTTCCTAAATTTTATTTTACTAGAATAAGTTTGAAAAAATAGAAATGGATAAGTTTTTGATAAAACTGCCAGCCAAAACATCCGGGACTGGTGCGGTTTCAGAAGACTCAATTATCCAAGAAAACACCACAGTAGCGGATACAGATTTTATAGTAGAAGGCACATCCACTACTGTTACCTCTGGTAGATTTACGACTACAATTACAAAACGTCGTTTTGTTCCAACTTGGACCAATAACTTTCCCTGGATTCTGTATGATTCAGAAAAAGATATTGTTCTTTGTTCCACGTGTCGAGAAATATTTTTCACAATAGGTCTGCTGTTTTCTTTTAAAAAAGAAACCGCTTTCATTGAAACGGGTTTTAATAATTGGAAGAAGGGGTTGGAAAAATTTAAATTGCACGAAAGATCACAATGCCACAAAGAAGCCGTATTTAATTCTCATACCATGAAGTTATCAGTTAACGTTGTTGCACAGGTGATTATATAGTTTAATTTGTATTTGACATGACAGGTTATCCTAAAATGTAAACACTTTTTATTATAATTACAGATTTCTGAGCAGAAAAAAAGAGTTATTGAATAATCGAAAGTGCCTGAAAAAGATTTTTTCTTCTCTGTTGTTCTTAGCGTCACAAGGTCTTGCAATACGG
>NW_008704704.1:536313-579594 GCF_000326865.2 Helobdella robusta | reverse complement strand
GTGGTCACGATGATGACACAAGTAATTTTGTAAATTTACCTTAGTTAAGAGGTGAAGATTCTGGGGAACTGCAATTGTGGCTAAAATCTGAATCATATACTTGGTGTAGCCATGGTATACAAAACGAAATTCTTGATCTTCTGAGCCATACTCTTCTTAGGAAAATAATTTCATTAGTTAAAATAGCGGGTTTTTATGCTATTATATGTGATGATACGGCAGATATATCTCGCAAGGAGCAATTTGCTTTTTGTCTAACATTTACAAAGAATCCATTAGAAGCAGAAGAGATGTTTGTCGGATTTTACGGAGTGGAATTTACAACCTCAGCTGCTTTGTATTCGGTGATCAAAGATGGTCTTCTCAGATTTAATTTACCACTGTCTAACTGTAGAGGACAGTGTTATGTGTTATGACGGTGCTAGAAACATGGATGGTGACAAACGTGGTGTTCAAGCTAAAATTCTTGAGGACGAAAAAAAAGCATTATTAATTTATTGTTTGGCTCATTCATTAAATTTTGTAGCTCAGGACGCAATCAAAACTTTTCCTATTTGCAGCAATGCATTAAATATGGTTAAAGACATCATCAACTTTGTAAGGGACTCGCCTAAACGATTGGTTATATTTCACAATTTAAAATCTGATGTTTGTACAGGCCTCCGACCTCTTTGTCCAACCCGATGGACAGTCAAATAATATGTCTCTCTGTCGTCTCTATTATCAAACTACTCAAAATTAATAGATTTCTTTACCGATATGATTGAAAATGATTCATCAGATTCTGGTGCAAAAGCTTCCGGATTTTTACGGCTGATGGAAAAGTTCGATTTTTATTTTACTTTGATAATGTTAACAAAATTATTTGGATACATAGATACGGTTAACACAACGTTACAAAAAAAATCCTTGCAATTTGAAGAAGCGCATCGGATGATTGCAACATTAAAAGCCAGTCTCAGTTTTTGCCAAAAAGATTTTTCTGAATTTTGGCAGAAAGTAATTTCTGATAAACCTGCCGAGGTAGAACAAGGGGAACTTAGAAGAGAAAACGAAAAATTCCAAAACGATTCGAAACTAATGATTTGCCAGAACCACAAAATAATCTTTCTCTTATGGAGATATATCAATCGCAATATGTGGAGATTATTGATGCGATTTTAAAAGCACTGGATACGAGATTTGAGAGCAAATCATTCAAATTCATTTTGGAAATCGAGCAGTTTTTGCTAGGTGACGATACAAACAAATCTAAGATTCTCAAATTTTATGAAGAGGACATAGATCCAGACCGCTTGATTGTGCAACGAGAGATGCTGCTGCAAATTTTAAAAGAAGCAGATCAATTCCTTGAAAGTATAAACGATATCATCAATTATTTGAAAAAGCAGTCACATCTAATTGAACTTCTTTCGGAATTAGTTAAGTTTTTAAACATTTTTGTGACCATTCCTACGACTTCCGCCACCGCTGAACGATCATTCTCTGGGCTGAGAAGGTTAAAAACATATCTAAGATCGACAATGGGACAAAAACGACTCAATTCTGTATCTCTTCTTCATTTTCACAAAGATGTGGCAAACGAAATGGACTTGGATTCAATTATTAACGAATTTATTCAAAGAAATGATCAGAGAAAAAGTACTTTTTATATGATTCTTAGAAAAACACTCAATTTTTACAAATACTATTGTGAATAAAATTAATAGAAAGAAGTAACATTTTGCTTTTTGGATTTATACACAATATGCGTTTATAGGATTCCAAATTTTCAGATTTCTTGTAGTTTTATTAAATTTTAAAATTTTGCAATCTTTATGCCGTTTTGTCGAATTGCGGTTTTGATGATAAATTTTTAAATTAATAATTTCACACAATGTTCCTTGTATAATTGTAAATTTATTGAAGAATGGTACGCAAACTAAATTATTATAGAAAAGTTTGCAAACGTATTCTTAAATTATTTTGCCCCCCCAATAATTTGATAAAGTTGGCGCCTCTGGTTGTTGCTATTTTCTAATAGAATAAGCTATCTTAACGGTATAGCTGTTTTTGATGTGTCAGTTTAAACTGACGCTAGGCACAGACGCGTAGGTCATTTATTATATCATAAGTAACTAATTAAGTTGAGTTTTTATGGGTCAATATTGTTTTCTATTTTTAAAATTTAGTAAAATTCAACATTTTTTGTTTTGCTAAAGTGGTAGTAATAATAATTTTTTTTAAAGTTATAACGTTTATGAAGTGATTCAGATGCTAGAAGACGACGACGATGAAAATTTGCTTGACATAGATATCACAATTGTTCCACCTACAAATGTAAACGGTGGATAAAGATTCTGGAGAAGAATGTTCAAATGAAGGAAATTTGAATCATTTAAATTCTAATCAACTTTTCGCAGAGGCATCAGATATGGAATGGGTGGAGTAGATCGTTTTGACCAAAATGTAGCTTGCTATATGACACAGCATAGATCAAAAAAGTGGTACTGGCCAATCTTTAGGTTCTGTATAGATTTGGCAGTTCAAAATGCCTTTCAGTTGTATCGTCTGCAAAAAATAAAAATAGATACTGGAACTTCTGTTCATGATTTGCTCTCATTTCGACGTGAAATTGTACAAGTGTATATGCAAAGCATTTCTAAAAAAAAAATCAAAAATTATTATGTCCTGATCCACGACTCTCACTTGTCTGATATACGAACAGACGGGTTTGCTCACTGGATTATCCAAAGTTCTCAGCGACAATGTGCTGCTGCTGGATGCAAAGGGACATCCATATTTGCATGCGAAAAATGTAATGTTGGGTTACATCCAGGCTGTTTCAAGTCATTTCATTTGAGCCATACTTAACCGTAATAATTTTGCTGACATGATTAATATTTCTTATGAACGTTTTATCGAACAAAATTTTTTTGAATTTAATTTTAGAAATAATAAATTTACTTGATCAAATAAACGGTTTACTAATAAAAATTAAGCAAATGGTGGTCATTTTTATATATTTTTTAACATAAAAAAAAACACCCAACCATCTGTGGCTAGCGTCAGTTTAAACTGACGGTCATATTTTTGACTAGAAAAAAAAAAGTTTTGCCTCTAGAATTTTTTCAAAATTTTTTATGATGTTTGAATGTAGAAACAAAACAAAATAAGTACACAATTTTATAAAATTCTGTGATGATTTAATATGGGTTAAGTTAAATTAATAATTACAATTTGTAGTAGACTAGGCTAATGGCAAGTGACAATGAAAATTCTTGGTTCAATAATTAAAATAAATAATTAATAATATAATAATAATATTAAAATTAAATTAATAATTAATTAAAAAATAAAAGCTGTTTTGTTCTGTTCCTGGAGACAAATTTTCGATAATGACAAAAGTAAGTCACATGTGTATAAATAAACTAAATTATTTTAAAATTTAAATGATAATCATTAAATTATTAATTAAAAAAAGACAATTTGCTACTAAAGCTAAACTAAATGTTTTGTTCGTTTACCTTTTTGATGTTATATATTCTAATGAGCATGCCATTTGCACGATCACACAAAATTGTTAACTTTTCAGCCAACTTGTGATGCGTCGGTGTTATCGGACGTGACATGATGCCTGCCTTCTTAGTCGGCCGAAGAACTTGGGATAAAAACTTGGGATAAAATGATAACAAACAAAAAGATAAACAAGGAAGACAAATGCTCTTTAGGGATGTCACAACTTAAATTTGAACGTCAAGAACGCTGGAAAGCACAAAAAATTTGAAGACCCTTGCTAATATTTGTTCTATGTAACAGCATACATGAGGAAAGCCAAGTATTAAATTTGTTTTAAAAATTTTAAAACTAGAATAGCCCATATGATAAATATATATAAAATAAAAATATTGCATTTTTTTACATCATAAATTTACAAAAACGTTGAAGGGACATATTTTATAAGGAACTTTTTGGATTTTTTAAAAATAGGAAATGAGCCTTGAATTAATTTTGATCGATAAGTATTTTTGTCATTATACATTTACATTTACTTTTAAATTATATTTAATTTATTAATAAATTTAAAATTAATTTAATTATATATTTAATATTTAACCTGCTAATATATCTTAAAAATATGCATTTAACCAATCCTTTTATCAAACAATAATTTTTTGTATAAAAATTGTGTAAAATCAACGCTGTTTTTGTTCTTATATAAAGCTGAATAAAATAAAATAAAACTTTCAATATAAAAACCAAGAAGACCTTTTATCATAGCAAATGAATGCTGGTTATGGCAGATTGTATTAGTATATGGTTAACAGTAGATAACGCAAATGCTTTTTTATTAGGGCAGAGATTTTTGCCTCCATTATTCAAGGGAGATTGACGCCGTTGGCCATATATACCAAATAAATATATGAGACGCTTTACTTATATACAAAGCCAGATTATGCGTACCAGCAAACAAAACGGAAAAATTTGTGAAAACCTTTCAAATGGTTAATAATAAGAACGGTTGTTTAATGAGGAATTTTCTACAGTCTAATAAAATATATATACATAATTTTCTTACCCCTTTATTTTTTTACAATTCTCTAAAATAATTTTTTTAATGCAAAGTATATCAGGGGCGATGCATCAACGGTGGATTCAGATAAATTCATTGAATATATACATAATAAAATATTTACCCCTTCGCACACATGCTAATTACTCCTTAAAACTTTTAAAGATGCATTTTACCGTATCGTATTGAGCGTATTCGTATCGTATTTATATCGTATATAGAATTTTTACAGCGCTTTTCCTGAGTTGATTTCAAACTCGATCTCTTTACTTTCTTTGCCGTTGGAGGTTGAATAAATGATTCTTCAGACGTTTTTTGAAGTCACTTCGACTTATGGTGTTGAAATTTTTTAGATATGCAATTAACGCGTTCTAAGCTTGGGCAGCTAAAATAAAAAGTCTTTTTTTTCCAAAATAAAAAGATTAATTAATTATGTCACATTACACTTTTTCAAAGTTCAGAGGATTCAACAACACGCCACAAACATCGTATGTGTCATCACACACTAAGCAAGTTATAGACGGGGATCATTTTGCAATATTCGAACCTGGTTACTGCGAAACAGCACCAAGCGACCTTAACCACTAGCCATTAATGTTTGAAAAACTCTACTGAAAAATTATATTTATTTTTGCATTATAGAGCTTATGGCTATACCAAAGATATCATTTTTGGCTGCATCACAAATTTTATATTAGATTTTAAAAAGTTTTGTTTTTTTCTCTTTCTTAAATCTGTATTTTCAACAGCAACAGGAACCACTAAATTAAAACCCGTATTCATTTGCATCGCCTGCTCGCCCCTTACGACCAGGCAATGTTGGTTGCACGGCATAAACCTGGAAACTTTCGCAACCAGAAAATCCAAAAATTTCAAAAACATTAGCCCTGACAACACTTTCAACATCTACCTCAACTAATTTGATAACTTCGGTCTCACTTCTTCCTCAATCGTTCGATCCAACCCTGCAACATTCCTACCATTTGCGAAAGCTCCAATATAGTCCTTTCACTCAAACCTGGTAAAGGCGCCACTTTGCCTTCTGCCTACCGTCCTACTCTGCTCTATTGTAAAAATCTTCAAATCTCTTCTCCTCCCAACGATCAGCACCCACTTTCGACCAGCTGATTGTCATCATGGCTTCCGTCCAAACCACTCCACTACCATAGCCTTACTTCAACTTTTCACAAACCCTGCTAACGAACTCAAAAAAACGGTCTACAGCACCATTGCCGTCGCACTCGATCTCACCAAAATTTATGACTCTATCAACCATCTCACCCTGCTTAAAATTTTTAGTCAATCCACCTTGCCTGCCTACATCAGAGATATACCTCCACCTCCATTTAACGTCCGAATAATCGGCTACGCGGACGACTTTACAATTTCATCCTTGGGCCTCCTTATTGAACCAATCAAGACCTCCCTCAATAACTACCTCACAAGCCTAACAACATTTTTCAGTAATCGTTCACTTTCTTTCTCTTTACCACAGAATCAATAGTCACACTTTTCAACCCATTCACAAAAGTATCAAACATTCCCACCTCAGTAACTATCAACAATACAAACCTAACTCATCTAAACACCTAAAACTACTTGGTGTCAATTTTGACACCTTCTTCATTTTCAAATGACACACACAAACAATAGCAAAAAATTCCAGTAAAAAAACATAATTCTCAAGTAATCTCTGGCAGGCATTAACTGCAGCAAAAAGAAACCTCTCTCACAACTTTTAAATCAATCTGTCGATCTGTCACCAACTACGCCGCAGACATCTGGCTTCCTAACATCTCCCAAATCACTCTCCAAAAAAACTCTAAACTACTCAAAATTCTGCCTTACAGACTATAACCGGCTGCCTCCTCATGACACCCATAGATCATAACATATATGAATAACATACATAAATCACACCACAGGAGAGCCACAACAATCAAAAAAATTCGAAATATTGATGTAAACATTTGTTTGTTATTCAGGATAAAAAAAAGGTACATTACATGCCACAGTGAATTCTGATACTATACCAATTGCTCCAATAAAAGTGGTCTTATACTTCTCAGACTTAGACTTACGTCTCGAATCCCTGTACTTGAACTCCAAAATTTTAACTATTTTTTATTTTAATGGCCGATTAAATCTGAGGCTTGTAGAAACCAATTTTTTGACCATTTATTAAAACACGACACTTATAACCCTTAAATTTGGTTAGCATGCGGGTAGGATGCGGTGCATCTAAAACTCATGCTAGATCCACGGTTTTGTCTCATAACCTATCCTACTCTAGATTGGAAACTGTTTCCTATAAATTGCCGTTAAATTGGTTGTATTTATCTGATTTGCCTATAATCTCATTTTTAAAGATGAGTTTAAAAAAAAGTTGAAAGTCAGTCTCTCTTGCGCACCTTCTTCAAATGTTGAACTCATCAGGTTCGTTATCTTCTTTTATCAGAGCGTTCCTTAGGCGGTTTACCAAAACAGCTTTCCTTTCTTTCGAGTTAAGGTTTCGGTTTCGTTTTTTTAGTTCCTTCCTCATACAAATTGTATCGAGTACATTTAATTTTGGCATTTTTTATTGCAAGAAGTTTCGATCTATCAAAAATCTTATTTATGACACTATTGTTATATACTTTAACAACGCACGTTACTACAGACACCAATGTTATAACTTCAATGATCTTTATTTTCAACACCAGTGTTGTAGCTTCCAACGATCGTCAAGTTATCGTTATTCCGTAGGTTCAAGATTTCCGATGGATGAACACAATGCTTCAAGCGCAAACTTAGTTGAACGTTTATTCGAATGCCAACAGTAATAGAAATTAATTTAAGTGACTACATAAATCACAATTACAACAACACTCCAATCCTCGCTGCTAAATTTGCAATTTAGCCTTCTTACATACAAGAGGTTTTTAAAATGCAAAAATTACAAATATAACAAAAATAACAAAAATAACAAATAATCGAAATAACAAATAATATAGTTCAATTTGATCATTCCAGCAGTTACAACAGTAACTCGTTTGGTAACAACTTTTATCACAAATAAAGCTGATGGCAGGCACATCCTTACACATAGTTAACATGTATCTACATATAAACTCCACCACTGGGGCTGCAATCCAGCAGAGTTCGGTGCCGGTCCCAAGTCCGTATAAAAGAGGAGGGTTGACAAGAGCTTGCTACACTGTTTTAAAAACGCTACAAACACAATGGTAAACACAACAGCAAATAACTGATAAAAGCAAGAGAACAAGTCATACCTTCTGTCAAGAAATTTGGAAAAGTGGAAAGTGGCCCGAAGAATGGTGCAAGTCAGTTCTGGTTATGCTGCCGAAAAAGAGAATAAACCTGTAATAATTACAGATCAATTGCACTAATTCTGCACATATGCAAGATCATGCTGACCATCATAAAAGAACGACTGGAAAAGATCATAGAGCAACAACTCTGCATGAAGAACAAGCAGGCTTCAGAAAAGACAGAAACACGATTCAACAAATTCTGATGTTGAGACTGCAGATGGAAGATGCAAAAAGTAGCGGTCAGACAATTTACCGTCGCTTTGTTGATTTTAAGAAAGCGTTTGTGGGCAACATTAGAAAGTATGGGGACATCAGAAAAGCTGGTAAAAGTACTGAAAGGGCTTTATGAAGAATCAAAAATGTCGGTAATAATAGGTACAAAACTTGGGAATTGAACAAGGCAGACATTGGAAGCAGACAGAGCAATCCAATATTACCAATACTATTCATAGTATTGTTAGAAAGAGCAATGGAAAAAATGGAAAATTTGGAATTTGGTGGAATTGACATAGGAAGGAGAACTGTCAAAGATTTCAGGTTTGCAGATGATATAGACCTACTAGCTACTAGTGAAGAAGGTCTACCGAAACTAATTGAACTAACACATGTTGGTGGAAAAGATCATGGGTTGCATATCAACAAAGACAAAACGAAGGTGGTGATTAAAGGGAAAAGCAGAAACAATGCGGAATTTCAGATAGAATCAGAAAAATTCGAACAAGTAGATAAACTTGTGTATCAACAACTGCACCAAAAAAATTGACAGAATAATAGCAATAGCCCATGGAATGTTCGCATCATTGAAGGAAATATGGAAAAGTGGAAATATATCTATAAAAACAAAGTTGAGAATGATAGAATCTTGCGTTTTTCCGAGCTTGCTCTATCCATGTGAGACATGGACAATAAAGAAGAGACAAAAACAGATTGGAAGCATTTGAGATGAAGTGTTAACGAAATATGTTGAAAATTAGTTGGAGACATGGATTTTTTAGACACATTTGTAGAATGAGAGAAGACAGATTGATTAAGATGGTACTAATGAGGAAAAGAGATTGGAAGAAAAAAGCTGGTAGACCTGCAAAGAAATGGATAGATGAAATTACTGAATGAACTGGTGTTGGTATTCTGAATTCAATAAAACTGGCCAAAGATAGAAAAGGTTTTTGAAAAGAAAAAAGAAAAAAATAAATGTAAAAAGCATGCTTAGATGTACACCATCGGCCTCGACGGTCTCCCGATGGACAAAGGAGGATCATTGATTGATTGATCTACATATAATTCATGTATAAGCAAAATCATGTTTTTAATATTCATTTTCGTCAGAATCAGATAAAAATGCTGCCTTTTTTATTTTCTCACTTTATGTCTTTGTATCTTTGTTCTACATTTAAAATTTTATTTCAACATTTTTATTTCAACAGTTAATACTTTTAATTTGAGTTTATATACCAGCGTTGTCGGCAGGGCTAGAAATTATTTAATTTTTTTTATGTTTTCATTAATTATTTACTATTGAATTAAATAAAAAATTTTGGTGATTTTAATGGCATAGTGAATAAAAATTGAACAATACAGAAATCAAAATGAAATTTTGTACAAAAGTTGCAAATTAAATTCATTCTATAAAATGTTCTATTGCATTATAAAATTATTTTTATGTACAATGATAATCATTCATTTGCAATAATTTAGAAAGCATTCAATAATAAAAATAATAGTTTTACATTTTTTAAATTTTTTAATAAACAATGTTTTTTATTTATATTAAATTGTTTATTATTTTACATTAATTTTTGAAGACTAGATATTAAGTCTTATTTAAAAAGAGATGTTACGAATATAATTATTACATAACATAAATAAAAAACGATTCATCTACAGCCACAAGCTTTCACAATCATGTTGGGATATCCTTTCAGCACAACAATACCGTTTTCATCGACATACAACAGCGGCAGTTCATCATATTCAACCGGAACGCAACACGGAGGCGGCACTAGTTTTTTATTTTTCGAATGAAGCATGCTTTGAACATGAGCGTGGTTGGTAGCATTAAAATAGTCTGACATAAAACTGGGACAATTGCCCTGACAAAATTTTGCTTCATATCCGTTCGGAGCAATTATCCAGTCGTGCCAACTGAAATCCACGAAATGTACGTACATCGATTGAAGATTGCATCTCTTTGCTTGATGTAATATAACAGAATGTCTGTTTCGCTTGTAACGGTGACTGTAAGATTTTCTTTTATGAATAAAATTGATGTCATCTGAATAAGTGACTAAAAATGGATGGTGTATGACGTTCATTTTATATGTCAATTTTTGCGTTGCATCATTTTTAGTGACGCAATGTTTTGCAGAGGAGGACTGTGCTTTTCTAATGTCGATTGCAGTTTTTAGAATTATTTTAAAATGCAATACTTGATCAGATGTGTTGTATTTAATTATATTGCTGACGTCAACAGAAATCCAACCAGAAAAATTAGGCTCGAGCATTTTATATTCCATTAAAACATCGTTTCCAGTCTTTATTCTGTGGAAAATGTATAAAAAGTTTAACGTTCTGCAGTTTTTCATTACATTCGTGATCAAAGAAGTGATATTTGTGTCTTCAGAATGGTAGTGATAAAGGAATCTCAATTCAGCACCATTAAAAATTTCATCATCAGACATACTGGTTATGCGGAATACTACATCAACTGACTGGTGGTTAAATGTATTTGATCTCGACAAATAGGGATATGTTTTTCTAGCTGTTGCAAATTAAATTAAAATATAAAAATTAAACAAAAATCAAAAGTATTGAATAATAACTACTTGTGTTTGTCATAAATCCTCTTATAGTGTTTCCTACAAAGTGTGATGAAGATTTCGCACGTTTTTTATTTTTTCCCAAACGTAATCTTGTGTTGTACTGCTTATGAAGATCTAACATATATTGAGGAACTTTTGTGTATGGCGAGTAACTAGGGTTAGAACCAATACCAAATAATTTTTTTCTGGCAAAAATTGTGCTTTTGTTTGAAGCGGAGGCCCTACTTGTCCGTACATCGGATAGACCAACTTGTAGATTTTGACCGCTGATAATAATTGCGAATAAGCCGTTGAAAATTATCGCTAGACATGTAAAAGTTTTCATACTGGCCCGCGTGTATCTGCAAATTGGTTAGTTGACCAATAATTTTGTATATTTATGATATAATTTAAACTATGTTAAAAATCTATGACCATGTTAAAAACTATGTTAAAAATCTATGACTATGTTGAAAACTATGTTAAAAATCTGTGACTCTAAATGTAAAAAAATTTGATATAACATAGAACTTTAACTTTCATCAAACAATTATTTAAAAACTTAAGTAGGTAAGATAGGACCTAAGGTAGGTGGGATAGAACCTAAGGTAGGTAGGATATGACCTTAGGTAGGTAGGATAGGACCTAAGGTAGGTAGGATAGAACCTTAGGTAGGTACTTAGGTAGGTACTTTAGGTAGGTAGGATAGGCCACCTTAGTGTGAAATATTAGGTCAAAATAAGTGTATTATTTCATTACAATTAACTCTTACGTGGTTTTCAGAGTTATTAACAACAAATACACAGTGCATGTAAATACGCGTCAGACAACGCATCACAAACATTGCATGTGATAGGCGGGATTTATTTGTAATCGAATCCGGTCACTGCACTGGCAGTGCCAGGCACTTTACCGTACACTATCGCTTTTTAATAATTCCAGATAATTATAAAACAAAATGAGCATAAATAAATGAAACTATTAAGCTGATGAAAAAAAACTTATGGAGCCCGTTAAGAAAGCTTTTAATTTTTGACTTTGTTTGATATTTAAATTTGTTTCTAGGAGTTGTTTCAAAGAAATAACTAATGATTGCATGGCTTCTATGGCTTGTCAAGTTGCACCGTTAATATTGCTTCAGATACTGTCTGACAAGAAGTAAATACAAAAATAATTGCAAAATAGTTTTGAAAAGTTTAGCTATTTTTCTTAGTTTAGTTAACTGTTTCAAAAATAATTATATAAGTGTTAAGTTAAACGATTTTATTTTGAATTGCAAAATAGTTAACATTGCACCGTCATTAATGTCGACTGTTAAAAATTACATTAAAGACCACCAAATTGTGTTGCTTGGAGCCTTCAACTACCTGAGGTGTTAATATAATTTGCAACATTTTTAGAAGTTGTTCCAACGTCAAAACCAAAATTCATGCAGAAATTACCATGATAGCGCTCCAACCGCTTAACTTACCTCTTTGGCCGAATCCCGGCAATCATGAGCATTTAGTCATTTAACGCATTTAATTATTTGTAATAATACCTATTTAAAAGAATAAATGCTATTCTTCTACTAAAAGTAAACCATTTCAAAAATTTTCACAGTTAATTTGTATCGGAGTACTGACACCGTTAAATGAAACAAAAAAATTGAAAAAAAATTAAAATCTAGCAGCCCAATCGACAAAAAAAATTGACCTTTTTATCCAGTTTGTCTTACATTTAAATAATATTTTAAATGTGATATGAAAGCACGAAGAAGCCAGTTACAGTGAGTGGGTTCAAATGCGAGAAGATCCCCGCCAACACATGCAATGTGTGTAATGCGTTCATCCCCACCTGTGTGTGTGATGCGTTGATATCTCTAAAACATATTAATAAGGTAGTTGAAATAATTTTTTTCTTGAAAAGATAAAATAATCTGATAGAAGGAATACAAAGATTAACAATTTTAATGCCAAGCTGATGGGTGTATATAAATTGAAGAATTAGATTGAAGTTAACTATAACGTTAAATGTTTTAATGGGCCATCTTTATAATATTGGAATAAATATTAATTGTTGTAAGTAATAAGTGTAATTGATATTTTTAAATTTCAAAAAATCAAACTCATTTTTAATAAAAGCCATGCATACACATAGAGTAACGTGATAATTAAATGCCTATCGGTTCATCTGCTGATATTTTTATTAAACGTTAGTTAATATTTAATAAGACCTTAATGAAAGGTAATTTGTTGTCAAAGGCGGATCTAGACAACTTCGGCTGGGAGGTCAGAAACTGAAAATACTTGGCGATATTTTTTAAGCTTATCACACAATTTTGTGTTAATTTTTATATTTATAATTGCGTTTTCGTGTACATAAAACTGTTTTTATGCTTAGAAAGTAATTAAACAATATATATTAGTTACACTTTCAATTAGTTACAACAACAAAAAAGGTTGCCCCTCCAAACCAACTACTGTTTAACTACTGTTTGTTGAGTGAGCAAGCAGAGAAATTGCGTTAAAGACTACGTTTAGCAAATGTAAACATTACTCGTCAAATTTTTAAAGCCTATAAATTTATTGACAAGGATGTTACATACATCGAAGACCGTTTTTGAACTTAATTTAAATACTACTTGGTATATGAATCGTGATGTGTCTTTAATTCTTATTGATGAACAATGCAAACCCTCCTGCATTACTGCTCCACTTGAAGCTATTAAATGATATATTGTTATTGTAATCTGTTCGGCTGTTTGCTTTTGAAAAATTCTAAAAAAATTTACACAAAACAATGTAAATTTTGGGCTAAATTAATATAAAATATTAACACAAAATGTAAAGAACGCCTTACAAAAGTTTTTTTACGTTTCATAATAGTTTGCCCGAACCATACCTTTTACAGCAACGGAGTCATCACGACTAAGTCATCGATTTAACATTCAAGGTATGTTTGGAACTGTTTATGCTGCAAAATCATGTTATTCAGAAATAATTGAATATTAATCACATCGAGAAAACCCTGGTACCAGCGCACCTGTGTTTATAAGAATTTCATAAATATTATTTGTTGGTGAGCAATTTAAATAGGCTTATAAACAAAAACCATTATAATATTCTGCCGATCAATGTCGATCAGTGAACATATAGGTTCCTTTATTAGTAAATTTGTTGAAAATAAAAACTTATATTTATTAGCTATGCCTTTGAAAGTCTTTGTTAAAATACTTCTTACATACTTTAATATTCTGTGTAACTGTTTACTAATTTTTACTATTTTTTTCTGTTTTATTATTTTTATTATTAGTTATTGTTATAATTATCATTATTTTTGTTGTGGTGGTAGCTGTTATATTTGTCGTTGTTGTCATTGTTAATATTGTTGTCGATGTTGTTTTTGTCGTTGTTTTTGTTTTTCTTCTTCTTATTATTAATGTTGTTGTTTATATTTTTGTGATATATTGTTCTTAATTATGATTTGATGTTTGAGACACAAGCGACTGTTCCTGCGGTGCTCATCATATAATGCTACTTATTTATGACGTGTAGTTGTATTTTTATGTGCGTACATCAGAGAACTTCCTATCTTATCAACATTTTTTCATCGCAGAGATAATTTACTAACTTTAAACCGACAGCAACGGGAATAAGAATAAGATAGTGAAGTACGTGAAATTGATACCAAACACCACACAAATTGAGTCATAAAAATTTAACCTACAGAGTGAATATTGACTTTAAACGCATGACATGAAGTAGCATATAATATTTATGCTCCTATAAAATCCTAACTGAAATTTTCAGCTTGACCAATTTACACCGCTCTGGAATAAAATGGAGTTTGAAAAATCATTTTAAAATTTATTTTCAAAATTTTTGCTAATTTGAAAACATATAAAAATTATATGTTTTTTTTAAAACAAATTCATTTTTAAGTTTTACTTTTCATATTTATTTATTTAATATGTAGTTGTAACTGTAATGGTATAAAATTTGTATGTAAAAATAAATACATAAATAGATGGATGAAATTCGTAAATAGATGAAGGATAGATGAATGGATGAATAGATGGATGGATGAATAAATCTGACTTAATTAACAAAATGCAAAGCTAACAAAAAGTCAACAAGTCTCTTGGCCGTTACTCGCAGCGATTGCTGAAATTTAAAACTACACACCAAAAAATCCAAAATATTACCGTGGGTCAGAATCGCCAACATCAGCGCTGGGCAGTGGTGCCTTCAAGATTCTCGATAGACTATGTTAAGACATGTGGTCTCATTGTAAATAGAATTTTAAAATCTGCTTGAGTAATGTCGCACGGCTGAGTGACGTTACGACGAGACGGCATTTATAAGATGCCTTTGACAAGCTGCTCAAGCAAATGGTCAGAAAAAATGTATCTTGCTTAATCTGTAAAATATACAACGTAGCGTACTTTCTCTTAATCTTTTTTATGCTAATTCGTGCTCACATTCGGAAATCCATAATTGTATTAATATATGTTAATGAGTCGTGTAACAAACGAATTTGCATTTCGTTTCTTAACGCTTAATGTTTTTGGTATTTTAATATCTTCGCAAATTACTACAAAGTTTTTTTATAATGGCAGCATCTGAGATCCGGTGATGTGAAATTACTTTTGTTCTTTCCGCTTATCTAAATTTCTAAATTTATATATATATATATATATATATATATATATATATAAGTCGTTTATTATATCACACCTGAAAATCGAAAATAGTTCTTCTAACTAAACGTATTCACAAAATTTTTTAAAGAAATGGAACCTCCGATAAATGGCAATCGAGCATTTATAACATTCGTATACGTAACAAAATGTTTTAGAAGAATAATAAAGAGTGATAGGAAAAACTAACGAAATGAGGAATTTTATAAATTTGTCAGTTTTTAATTTAATATAAGCTCTATTTTAATTTAAGTTCCATCAACCACACATTACTATGAACGCTTGGCAACGATACATTACTTGATGATGGGAGTTGGGAGATTAAAAGCAAAATTAAAACATAAAACTGAATTATAATATTTAAAAATAATAAACAACTAACTAATAATTTAATTAAATTAAAAAAATAAATACAATGTAATTAAAAATGATAAAAATATCCTTAAAAAATTTAGTCAAATTGTTTATCATTCATTTTTGATTCAGTAAATCCTTTCTTTCATTTTTAAGTAAATGAAAATAACGTTTAATAAAAGTCGTATATATTCTATATTGTGTGTGTGTTGTGTGTGTGTGTGTGTGTGTGTGTGTGTGTGCAGCCTAACAACGTGCGTGTAAATTTAATATACTTCTTATTATAAACTGTTTACATTATGTATATACTCTTTGTAAAGATTGTTTATATATGTTTGGAATGTGCTTCTCTATCTGTGCGCGTGATTTTTCGTTCAAACAGCTCATTAAACCTGACATGTTTATCTAACAATGCATTACAGAGAAGTTTAATGCTGAACAATTGTCAAGTACGTAGAGCAAACTATTGTTGTTAGTTTTTGAGCTGTTTAGTTATTTTGGCTTTTATTTAAGAAGAAATACTTAATAATAGTATTATAAGCATTTACTTCAGAATTAATAATAAAATTTGTACTAATTCAGAACTTATCTATGCGTTTGATAAATATTATTAAATGCTATCAAATTGTGATAGAATTAAAGTACTAACATAAAATCTTTCCTTCAAGTAATAACAAGTATCCACCGCAACGAGCAACGTTTAACAAAGCAACGTTTACAAATAAAGCACATAAATGTTTATAGAATTTTTGAACACTCCACAAAAGTTTGATATTAATAAATGAACAGCAGTCGGCTCATGTTATTGGATGTCTGCGAGATAGTTCGACCTACCATTACTCAACTCCTCCCATTAAAAAATTGATGATTTCGGCAAAAAAACACAAATTTTTGAAGTATAAATTGTTAATATTTAACAGCAAAATAAATTTAGGATAATTCATTCAATTAATTTACTATAAATACACAAGTGAAATTAATTTCAAATTATTTATAACAACGTTGTAACCGCAAACAAATGATGTGCTAGTCTGCAACTTAGACGTTTCCAATTTGCATTATGTACGTATAAACACACAACAAAAGCATCATAAGCACATAGATTATATATATATATATATATATATATATATATATATATATTATATATATTATACACACACTACACATATATATATATATATATAATATATGTGTTTATATATATATAATATTATATATATATATAATGTTATATATATATATATATATATATATTAAGATGGTCAAAATGCAATTATTGATGAAAATCACAGCATGTTCGGCGTTAGTTAACTTAGCGACCAATTTAACTTTTCAATTTTTCTAACGGTTGATCGTAAATCATTTTCAATTTCTTTAGTTCAAAACCAAAATTTTTGTATGTTTTATGCATAATAGAACAAAAAAGCTTTTTTCGGCATTCCTATACCATTTTTGGTGTTCAAATTGTTATGTCGTGGTTGAGCCCAGATGCTCAAATATCCTATATATACAGTGTCTCTTCTCTACTTTGTTGATTCCTTGTTTGTTTAAATTGAATACTTAACGCTCATTTCATTAGAAGATATATATATATATATATACATACATATATAATATATATACATATATATTTATTTATATATATATATATATATATATATATATATCTATATTGGAATGAGTCCGTATTTTAAACAGTATTGTATGAAATGAATTCTATCGAATAGTTGGCATTAATCAATTTAAAGTTTGTCTTTTCACATTTCTTTGCTAGAATTTTCTGGAAATTGTTAAATTTGTTAAATATAGAATTATTATTAAAGTTCATCATGAAAATTTAATGAAACTGTTGTTATCCAATCCTCTTCTCAAGAAAAGATGATTTGTTACTAGCCGTTGCATCTCGAACTCGTTCAATTTTTTTTTCAAAAAAATTTTAAAAACTATCACTAATGTGCACCGTTTCAGTCTTATCAATATTGTCAACAGAATCTTTGCATAGTGCATTCCATTTGTTTCAGCCTGTTTATATTCTCACTAACTAAACAGCTCTTTTTTTAGCCAAAACCAATTTCTTTGATTTCAGCGCATTAATCCATTTATTTTTTTTTAGATTATTTGACATTGATTTTCTATAGCCTCTTTCAAGCTTTCTACAGAGCCTTTTATGCTGGCGACATTATTGATTGATTGATTGATTGGTTGGTTGATTGATTGATTGATTGATTGATTGATTGATTGATTGATTGATTGATTGATTGATTGATTGATTGATTGATTGATTGATTGATTGATTGATTGATTGATTGATTGATTGATTGATTGATTGATTGATTGATTGATTGATTGATTGATTGATTGATTGATTGATTGATTGATTGATTGATTGATTGATTGATTGATTGATTGATTGATTGATTGATTGATTGATTGATTGATTGATTGATTGATTGATTGATTGATTGATTGATTGATTGATTGATTGATTGATTGATTGATTGATTGATTGATTGATTGATACCATGGCACTACAGATTCACAACGACATTCTACTCTGTGTAGCGGTGCAACTATATCTAAAATCGTTTTTATTTCATTTTCAAATAGATCAAACAAATTATCAACATCGATACCTGAACATTCTTTACCAATCCCCGAACCGATAACCAACGAGATAAATATTTCTTCATCAATATGTTTCCACAATCTGATTATTCTGTAGCATTTACTAATGCGTTTTCTTTTAAAAGGCAAACAAGCTTTAACCAACCGATGGTTAGATAAACTATTACATCAGAAATATACAAACTATTACTAGAAACAATCAAATCCAGCTTTCCTCCCAAGCTATGAGTAGGTTGGTCAACCCATTTCTTCAAACGAAAATCATCAAATAATTCCAGCAATGATCTTGCATGCGGACATTTCTTGTCTATCGACACGAACATTGAAATCACCAACCAAAACAAGATCTGAGACCCACAACGACATATTATCCAAAAAACATTTAAGTTTCCTAAAGAAATACAGAAATATCATTTTGATCCCCATGCCATGTTTCAGTCAGCACTAAACGATCTAGTCCACCAACCAAGAGTTCATACACATGGATATGGATATATATTCAATTAAATTAAATTCAATAATCCTTTTATTTAGCAAACAAACACATGCGAAA
The DNA here is from genome assembly GCF_000326865.2 of Helobdella robusta. NCBI lineage: Eukaryota > Metazoa > Annelida > Clitellata > Rhynchobdellida > Glossiphoniidae > Helobdella > Helobdella robusta. The sequence goes on along the minus strand of NW_008704704.1, from coordinate 560,714 downwards.
AACATATGATAGGTCTATAGTTGTTAGGTATGTATGTATATATATATATATATATATATATATATATATATATATATATATAACAAGTGATACAAGGTTTTCCAGTTTCACTAAATTAAAAATGTTAAATACTCATTTTTAACTCCTCCAATGCGTTTAAACTCCTCCATTTGTTTATCCTCTCCAACCACATGCTCCTTCCCGTTCTCTGTCTGTTTGTCCTCTCCAACCACCTTCATGTCTCCTTCATCCATTGCTGTGTTCTCTCCATCCACTTGTCTTTCTTATCTTTCCACCTCCTTGATCACTCTACCAACCCCCTGCCAACCCTCATCTCTTTTGTCCGTTTCCTCTTCTTCTCCACCCAAGTGACTTCTTTTCTTCACTTCCACCAGATACTTCTTTGATTTCTTTCCTTAGGTTTTTATTAGTTTTTTTTACAACTGTCAGACTCAAATTATTAAAAAAATTTTTTAATTATTTAATATTATATATTTTAAATGAGTGTTATGATTCATTGCCGAATATAAAATAAACTGGTATAAATATTTATAGTCACTTTTTTGAGATTATGCCGTATTTGAAAAAAAATACAAAATAAACACATGTGATGGCGCTACCCAATAAATAATTTTATATCTGTAACAAAAAATATTTAAGTTGACAATTACTAAGCACATGAAGGCCACCATAATTAAACCAAACATGAATTCTGGAAAAAGTGAGATAACATTAGGTATTTCTAACAATAAGCATAAAATACACAACAAGTTATTTTCTTTATATCATATAGTAACAATTTTGATGGTTTAAGTTTGTTCTATCACATTCATACATTTTTCACAATATATTTCATTTTTTATATGTCTTTGAATTAATTATTAAAAATGTCGTTGAATTCGTTTACTAATTATTGTTGTGGCAACATTATATAACTATATCAATTTTTATATTTGTTTATATACATTCCATAGTATTAATACTACGTTGCAGTGTAGTATTAACCGTTAAACAAATAATTTGATGTGCGCCTATGTTTGGTGTAATGTGGAGATGTTTAAAAATTTATGTCAAACGTGTCAAACTTTTAATGTTTCCAAAATTAATATATGGTGTGGGTGTTTGTTTACTATTATGTAGGGTGCAGGCAAAACTTGATGGTCCAATAAGTTTTTCATTGTTTAATCCTCATAAGTATATTTGTGTGTTAGTGTGGTTTGGGTGTTCTGTTGTTTGTGAACTTATTGTTTATTATTTTGTGCGTTTATACATGTGTGCTTGTTTATGTGTGTGCTCATGTCATGTATGTGTGCATTAATGTCCGTTAATGTATGTGCGTACTATGTCCGTGTACGTTCATGTTGACGTGTGCTTATGTCTGATGTGCGCTTATGTCTGTTTGAGGTTTTTTCTGTGTGCGCTAATTTCGATGCACGTTTTTTCCATGTGTTTTTTCTGTATGCGCTTGTTTGGATGTGCGCTTTCCTCTGCGTGCAATTATTTCGATGTGTGCGTTTTTCGTGTTCGTGCGCTTCGGCCTGTGTGGTTTTTTCGCGTACGTTTTTTTGTGCGCTTTTTCCCGACATATTCACACACATGCATTTCTTTGTAGTAGTTGTTGTAAAAGTAATAGTAGTTAGTAATAGCAATTAATAATGAATGGTAATAAATAATGTTTTCGTGATACGACGCCCAATGAGATGTTCCAGTTTTTCGAGTTTTGAAGACCCTGGAAGCCTGTTTATCCAAACCTCAACCTTTTGATTTCACTTTTTAAAACAGTGTTTATCTTTTTTTTTCACATTTAGTTACCCATTGAGTATTGAGAGAAATTTTGTTAGTGACGTCAATGGGTTGCGTTCACAATTTTAATTGAGTATTTAAAAAATTCTAAAATACGCAGGAAAATTTTTGCTTTCAACATTCAGAGCGGAATGGACGACTTTGCAATGAAACATTCCTAACTAGTGTCATTCCGAGCCTTTGTTAACCGTACGTACGCTCACTTATCAGACGCCGATGTTCCAATAATGGGCAACGTACATTTGGTCCTGCGTGTATATAATTCCTCTATATTTGGTTCCGAATATTAAAATTATTGAATTATTTTATTTCATTTTAATATAAGTTCTTAGTTAAACACCAGTTCACAATTCTATGTCGCGTAATTTTGTTTACCATTGGTTATGCTCGCGTTTATCTTTTATTTTTTATCGTTTATCTTGCGTAAGGAAGGGCATCCTGCGTAAAAATTAGCCAAATAAATTACTTATGATGGAATGGCGTCGAGGGGTATTTCGGTTTCATCATAGGTAGCCAAACGGCAACCCCCGATCTCGGGGAAAATGTCGTCTAAACGTGTGTTGTTGTATGCTCGCGTTTATCTTATGCCATATCTTTGTGTTCTCATGGGTGGCAAACTTATTTCTTAAATGTGTTAGCAAAAAACACACAGCGAATGTGAATACGAGCGCAACAGCTCGAAGCCTCTGAATCTAGGAAAAGTGTATAAGAACTTTTATAAGCATCTTCATCTCAATCCATAGATTTGAACAACTTTTCAAGAAATTAAGATCTTTCATATTTATAATAATTTTTGTTCCAGTATTTATTGAGTTTATTCAGTTCGACAAAAATAATTTATGGATGCATGACCAACAAAATTGCTCGTCAAATAATCCATCAAATAAAATCAATGACAATTGAAAATTCAACAAGAGAAATTCATTTTGAGTCAGTTTTTTCTTCATCAGAATTTGATGTTGATTCGAGGTTGCTATCATACCTGAGCAAATGATGAAAATTTTGATTTAAAAATTAGTCCAATATTTGTGAAAAGTTATAAGAGGCTGAAGGGCTAAACAGATAAATTAATATTTGGAAAATACCTCAGTTGATAATTTGCTAATTTGCGTTGTGTCAAACATTTTATCTGAAACAACTTTGGTTTCAATTCTAAATGGAAACACTAGGGATTATCAACAAAATCAATTCACTTTTGAATCGCCAAAAAATTTCAAGATTGTTAACTTACTATAACGATACGCATATGGTTTCGTTTTAAATAACTAGCTGGTAGTTTTTAAGAATTTTTGTAATAAAAAACATTTAAAACGTAAATTGAGACCTGCATATTTTGATATAAGCTTATGCAATTGCTAATGAAAAATATGAAAGCCAATTTCATATTAATGACTTCAAAGGACACAGTGATTAAGAGCAGAAAAGTTTAGGAAAGAAATAAAAAATGCAAGAAATCATGAGGAAGTCAGGCATGAAACAAATGGAGATGTCATATTGTATTTTATGGAAAAAATTTTTTTAATCAACTCTGAAATTCATATAATGAACAAACCATTATATAAAAGAAAAAATTGTGACAATGAATTGCACCTCCTGACTTTAGGTTTAAAAGTTAATGGTGACGTGTAGTACAATGTGGCATAACAAAATAAAAGGACAAATAATAAAATAAAAACTTCCGGAATAAACATGCGAATGGAATAGAAGCAGCAAATGTCAACTATCTACCTGCATCATATGCTACCGTCACTCAAATATTCAACACACTCGATTTAAGACTGTTCAAGAAAGTAAAAACTAACACACTACCTTAGTAAACGTAAACCTATAAGTCGTCACTGAATCAACTTATCAGGACAAGACCTTCATCACATGACACTTTAAATTTATTTACACTAATTAAACATTTGTTATCTGTTCTTTTTCCTTAACGAACTCTTACTTTCCTTAACTTACTTACTAAGTCAATTAATTATTAATCTATTTATTCGTTTTTTCAAATCATTGTTTTATTTTCCATATTTACTAAGCTCAAACATTCATACTCCTTATCGTTATCATTCTCTTCCCTTATCGATCACATAACCTACTAACTAAGTCATTAAATAGTCAATTAATTAATTATTATATTTATTTTTTTTTAAATCATTTTCATTTTCCGTGCTTCTCATCCTTAAACATTCTTACTCCGTTATTTATTTTTCGTTATCATTCTATACTATTGCCTGCATATCGTAACAGTTTCTGCGCCTGTGAGATTCTGATTTTTTAAAGAATAATAATGAAAAAAATGTAACCAAAACAAATGCCGAGCTTGATGAAAATAATGCGCAAAGTATTGTCAGTCTAGTGGCAAAAAAACTGTTAAAAAAAACTTGAAAAATTCTGAACGAAGCTTAACAACCTCGGCTGCCAATCCAACTCAACAGTATCCCTAGCAAGTACGTCGATGGAACGAGCACTTTGAGATCGCAGAAGGTAACAAATTTATCGACGACTCATTGAAACTTTTACTGAAAGTATATCATAATCAGTGGACTGCAAGTCATTTGTAAGCTATATAAAACTGAACAGATTGGTTTTTCAGCACTTCGTAATTCCGAAATCAACATTGAGACTAAAAAACTGTCAAATCGAGGCATAATTTATTCAAATCGATTTTGTGAAATAAATTTTAAAAATGAATGTATTCAGCCGAGAGAGAGAGAGAGAGAGAGAGAGAGAGAGAGAGAGAGAGAGAGAGAGAGAGAGAGAGACCAAAAAAGAGGTGTTTTTGTAGTAAGCAAATGAGTGGATCCCGTCTTTCCAAAAACAGTTGTAACATCTTACACAAATTATATGCTGAGGTGGAGCGGGCAATTGAATACTATCTAATAAATGATTCTCATATTTTAAACGAATTCTATTATATGGCTGACTGACGAAATTTTAAGACAACACTGCATAATGTTCATCACAATGACGTATGCTATAGTTTTTAAAATAGTTAACTAAACATTTCTTAAATATTTCCTTTGAGACACATTCACCCCCCGTTCAGTTTTCGTCCCGGTGATGATCTTGGAATGTATTAGATAGATGAGTTTGAATATAATTTGAATCTAACTAAAACCATTCCAGGATACTATAAAGCTGGCTAACATAAAAAGAAGCCAAAGAAAAAAATTAAACTGAAACTAACTCGTCATCAGGTTCACTGGCACTGCCGTCTGGTTTGAAACTTTCATCTGAAGGTTATTTAATAATTAGAAAAAAATGTTACTTAATAAATTATAATGGGTAAAAACGGAAAATGTTTAATACCTGACTCATCGTCATCTTCATCAGCATCTTTGTCCTGCCTCTGGGATTTCATCTTTTCCATGTAAGCATTATGCACTCGATCATCATCGTCAGATTCTTCCATATCATCTCCATAAACTGGAACCGACTTTTCATCCTTTACAAAGTGAGCCAACATAAATTATTAAAAATTAACTACGTTTCGAAAAATAAATACTAATTTTTTTCAATTTCATGTACATTTGTTAAATTATTATTTAAATAAATCTTTAATTCTTGTTTATATCATGTGAGGCGAAATAAAGAGTTTGAATTTTTTCCCCATCCTCTCCTAATATGCGTTTCGTAAAAAAATAAACTGTGCCAAACTACAAAAATTGTAAACAAAAACCATAAGTTTTCAAATTGTGTGATGTAAGTAAGGAGTAGTAAGTAAAAGGTAGGAGGGGTCAAATTTGTGATTGATCAATGAAAAGAAGAAAAGGAGTCAAATTAAAAATCCAATTTATCAATCTAATAGAGTACAGCACCATCATAACCAATATGGATAGATTGAGCAAATCTTATAGTTAGTCATACCCTGCGTCAAGAACAGTAAAAATAATCAGACTGACACCTTATATGGTGTAGTTTTTAAAGAAGTACAACACCTCTGAAAATGGATCACGTCCACAAACATAACGTTAATAAACGGACTGCTCTGATGCAAATAATAATCGTTCTACAGTTAAGCTGCTTTCGCCTGAAACAACATAATTATATATCGCATTTTCATCTTTAAAAATTGTTTAGAAAAAACTGTGCACGATATTTTGTTGGCTTCGTTTTCAAAATAAGTTTGTAGTTTTTGCATTGAAATCAATTGCCTTAATATGTCAATTTCAGAAGTGCCGTAGAGAAAAAGAAAGATTCAGTTTCTTTTTCTCTTAATCCACGTCAGAGTAGGTCAACATTTCCGCCTTTTAATATTTTATTGAATGCATCATCATCTTTTCACTTGACCAATTTTAATATTAGTTTTTGATTAAACTTTAAATGCTCGACAAATACATTCTATAAGCTTTCTAACAAATGCTTTCATCATTATAAAGAAACAATTTTAGTGCAATCAAAAAATTGGTTAAAAGTTGCAACAAAAACATATAAAATAAACGAAATTAACCGTTTTGTCGACATTTTTCACCCTCAGATTTTTCTGCTTCACAAAATCAAACAGTTGACCATATTCGTCCCTAAATTGAAAATGAAAGTTTAGAATTCAATTTTTAAAGATAATTTTTTTATTTTTATACTTCAATCAAATTAATATAACTGAGGCATCGAAAACAACATGCATGAATGACTTGCACTAATTCACAACCAACTACAAAAATGCACGATTCCAATCCAATGCAGCCTCATTAAAATAAAAGATTTTGTGCTCACTTCAGACAATTTCAGAAATGGCTTCAGACAAATGTGAAAAGGAGTGTATGCAGAAAAAACGTGAGGTCTTATATGGTCAGTCAATTACCGATAGTTTATTCTTTGCTTGCCCATGTTAAAACATGAAAAAATTAGTTTTTCACAAAAAAATGCTTATAAAAAAAGTTTATGCAGGAGAACTTTGACATCTCAATCATAGTAATCAATCCATCCAACAAACAGGACATGAAAAAATTAGTAAAGGCAGTACCGAAAAATTTGAAAACACTTAACAAAATGATAGGAATATAATTTGATTCAACATAACACCGAAGCAATAAAACATAACACTAAAGAGATTAGCCCGAACAAAGAAACCGTATCAATTTGTAAAAGAGACAGTAAAATTAAAAGTTATTGTTAACAATGTTAAGAAGGCATTTTCATTGTTGGGTTTAATAAACAGAAATTTTAAAGATATTTATAAAAATGTTTTTATGTTATTATATAAATCTTTAGTTAGATCTCAGTAGGAGTACGCAGCAAGTGTGTGGTAACCATGGACAATACGTGAAACAGAAGCGATCGAAAAGGTTCAGAAAAGGGCAACAAATATGATCAAGGACTGTGAGGGAATGAAATATGAGGACCGATTAAAATTTTTACAACTGCCAACACTAAAATACAGATGAATAAGAGGTGATTTGATAACGATGTTTCACATGTTGAATGAAAAGGACCAACGAAGCTTGCCGGAAATATTGAGAGCCACCAGACGAACAAGAGGACATGAGATGAGGCTAACAGCACTGACATTCCATACGAACTTAAGAAAAAATTATTTTGTTAATAGAACTATTAATATTTGGAATAATTTTAATGATGATGTTGTTAATTGCAGTGATTTGAATGAGTTTTAAAAAAAGTTGGATGATTTTCTTATGAATGCTAAATTTAAATACGATTGGAGAGCGGAGTTGAAGGATGACTATTCGTGAACGCTGTTGGAATTTTGGATGATGGTATAAATGTTTGTTTTGATCTGATTGTCTTTAAAAGAGAACGATATTTGATTGGTTGAAATTGGAATTTTTATGAAGAAATGTTTGCATACATATAAATATAAAATATAAGCAGTTGAATTAATAATAGAAATTATTCTCTTATATTTTTGTTTATATTTTTATTTTTGTTTGATCTTTATGTATGAACAGAACATATTAACATTTATTCATGTACATTGTTTATGTGTTAAAATTTTATAGTTAATTTTGTGTTGCGGGCATAGGGACGTTTTGTCTTGGCCCGTGTTTTTTTCATAATAATAATAACACACACAATCACACGAAAAAAGGCCTGGGTTATACTAATTCTCTATATAAACTGCAACAAGAGCTAAAGATGATTGAAAAATCGAAATAGGTCCTATACACTCGAGAATGACTTGGAGAACTGTATATTATTCTAACTTTAATAAAAAAAATAATGAAGACAAGAATTTGGTTAGAAATATTGGGAAATGTAATAAAAAGTATCCAACGCTAAAAATTCAGTAGATTTCATAAATTACTACATTAATTATGGTCTTTTACCAGCATATATCTTTATTATATATATATATATATATAATATATGTATGCGAAAAAATTTTCTTTTCAGCACTTGTTTTTTGATGAGATTTTCTACTAGAATTGAAACCCTGAAACACGTGGTATAACAAAATAAATAAATTGATATCTGCTGAGATTTAAATAAGAATGATAATCTAGCATGATTTGTTTTCAAAAAAATTATTTATTAAAAAAAAAACGTCATCAGTTTCTTATTTTAATGATTTATTATTTGGAGAGCACGCATATAGCCGTCAACATTTTTTAGTATCTGGATTGAACTTGACATTTTATCTTTGTTTAATTTTATATATTTATAAAAATTTCGACATTTATTAAAAGATTTTAAATGTTAATCATTGCTTAAGAAATTAATTGAGATAAAAATTTTGAATTCTAACTTTTCAATTCCAACAAAATTATAGACAGGTCCAGATGTAGTTTCAACATCAAAGTCAAAATATCTCGTACTGCCAGCACTTCTTCCAAAATTGACAACAGATATTTCATCAAATCTTACATGGATTGGTGGCTTGTGAACAAATACAAAACCTCTTTCAAGAGGATATAAAGAACCGGTGGCCGCTTTGTAAGAACATGATATTGAGTGGGTTCTTGTATGCCTAAATTAAAACATATTAATAATGATGGTTAATGTGGTCGGCCTTATAGGGCTAAAATGCCATTATTTAATGGATTGCAAGAAAAACGTTGACTATTTTTCAAAAATAATAAGTGACTATCCAAGGCAGAGAAAATGAGTTTCTAAGTGAAGTTTTTAATGCCATGAAACACCGATGTTTAACAATTAGGATGAGAAAGCAGAAATCATTGTAGTAACCATCGCATGAAGTGAGCTTGGGTTCAAAGTAATGTAAATTACTAAAACACACAGATTTGCTTTATCTCTCTACACTGGGCCAAACCAGGACCTAGATAACTTTTTTATATCGTTCTTAAACTACTGATTTCATTCAAAATTCCAAGTTTTTTACTGTATCCTTATTTCTTTTTCAGCACTCTTTTAACTAGTCTTGCCTGAAAACGTATCTTTTGAAACGAATCAGTTCAATTTTATTGAATTCACTACAGTGCCTCTTCAATGTCTACAGTGAAAGTATTTACAAATAAAATTACTTCTAGAAAAACGTCAGCACTGCGGTTTAGTTCTACTTTGCTTAATCCTTTACTCATTTACACCATCTTTGATTTTCAAAGATTAACTGCTGATTAACGTTTCCGCCTACATAAATCATTCTATAGTATATCATAAACACAGATACAGGTATAAGCAAAAAGTCGCCAGCACTAACACCAAATGCAATCCAGTTCTTATCCCATTAGTCAGCCCATAGCACATTAATATTACTATTGTAAACAAAGTGAGCCTAAAAGACAAGCCTTGGTGCTGAACCACGTCTGTCGACGACCAATTGGGGGAAAAAAACATTATTTTCTCAAAAATTAACAGTGGAGACACACCTGTACTTTTGCCTCCTCCAATATCTGTTGAATTTTCTGAACCACAAAAGGTATTGTGAATGTTTATTTTTCCATTTTTATACGATATGGAAAGAAGAAAGGTCAATTTTTAATTTTCAAGAGATAAGTGACAGTGAATATATTTACAAACTGTAATTTACCTAAAACAATTTTAACCCTCCCTGCCTAACAACAATTTTAAATTCTCAAATTATTGCAAAACTCTGTGCTACTGAATCATATTATAAAACTTTTCTAGGTAAACAAATAAAGTAAAAAATTCTGACTTGGCAAGACACTTTTGCTATAACCGCCAAATGATTGCACATCCATTCCGATAGTGAAACCAAACTGCTTTGCTAATTTTTCTCTAGAATCATTTTCATGCAATGCTTCGAATAGCATAATAGTTTTGCACAAATCAAAGTTACGCAGTTCCCCTTCAACGTTATATAAATGAAAAATTAAACCAGTTTTCTGATGGTTTCTCTGGATCACTATTCTGTTAGAGAACGAGCAAAAACAAGTCACAAATTCTTTCGAAACATTGAAAAATCTGCTCAAGTTGAACTTGAATTGAATTAGAGATGAGTTCCTTTTAATGTGGAAGATAAATAGCAGCACTGAATTTGTTCTTGGTTAAAGAAGTTAGAAACTGACATCCTACCAGTGGCTAGTAGAAATTGTGCGTCTTTATAGTAATGAAAGGATATACTCAAAGCATTAATTAATAATAACACTAAAATGACAATAGCTTAACCTGGCACAACGCAGATAAATTCTTCAATATCTCATTCAAGTTTTCTGCACATTTACCATAAATTAAAATAATAATTCTAACTCCTCTTTCATAACTTAAGTAATTAAGTACTTCCACTTTATTATATTCAATTTCAAACAATTCCGTTTCTAGCATGGTCTTTCAAATTTTTCTAGACAATTTACTTTTTGCTGAAATCAATTTACTCTGAACAAAAACTGTGATTTCTAAAAATTAAGGGCCGCATATTAGTATATATAGCATTATAAGTGCATAAGTGCATTCAAAATTTTAAACTTAAAATTTTTTTTATTTATTTTTCGGTCTCTTCAGCCATCACTCATTAGATGATGTCCAAAATTTAGATGACGTTTAATTTAAGATTGAAATGAGTTAAAAAGAAAAACTTGACGTTTAGAAACAAAAAATAACTTTCAACGGTGATCTTGAGGCCAAATCATTTATCCCAACTTCAAACTATCCAATATAATAAACACTGATTGAATCAATGAAGTTGCGTAGTATTTAAAAAGTGTAAAACATTCAGTTACAATCAAAAAGCGTAAAAAATGGTTGACTCACCCCAAAAATGAACCAGGTACTGTAATTTTTTTATTGACAAGAACTTTCATGATGCGACTTATTACTTCATGCTCAGGACCTGACATTTCTTTTTGCAATTTTCCATCGTATTTTTCATTAATGTCTTGTCTGTACAATAAAAGAAAGTAAAACAATGGTTAATAAGCACTATATAACATTAAATCTTATTATTACTATACAGGAGCTACGTAGTTAAACTTGATATTAATAAAAAAAAGAGTACCCTAAAACCCTCCCGGACTCTGCCTTCGAATAAAATTAGATCAAAAAGGTGCCAGTGCGTTCATGCTGTGGTGAAGAGCAACGACACTATGGTGGGTGCAGAGAGAGGATAAATCAGGGGACTTTTCTATTAAAGCTGTTTCAAATCACATATTTAGATTATTTGGACTCCCATGCCAGGTACAAGTACACGCTGCACCTGCAATTTTGCTGACAGGTAAGAGTGGGCATAAAGGAGCCTATATAAATAGGATATATAAATGTTCATATATATTAGATCCGACTCAAGTAAATGGGTTTGCTGGTAACTCATTAAAGAGAAGGAAAATTCCAACTCCAACTCAAAATTCCATTACCATGTGTGGACATATCACAATCATGAAAAAAATTACGAGAGTTTTGGTGCTGATAAAACATGGAAAGGGAAGGCCATAGATTTCAAGACACTCTGCTCAATTGGTGTAAAGTCTGAGGTTACTTCTGTCAAAGAAATAGATTGCATGATCTCATCGGTCAACTATCATACTAATAAAATAAGTTTTCTAATAACTTCTCATCTGTTTCCCAAAGTTCAAAAAATTGGCCAGATAATTGTTCTCGGTGGCGTAAATGCACTTTCTGGGTGGAGTAGCTGCAGAAGACAATTTGGTTTCAGGCAAAAAGTACTCAAGACCTGTTTTTTACATTATCTCACCCTTACCTTCTTTGTGAGCAAGCTGCATCATCATGTATAGCAACTGCCTTGTTCTGAATAATAACTCAGATTGAGTTTAATCATGGTAAACTTCTCAAACTTTTATTTAGGGTAGCAATTGCAAATAGTGCTGTACAGCAAATTTTAACGAATATCACTTCTTGGTGTGCTGTAGAACGTATCTGTAGCCCAACAAATTTCATCATACAAAAAAAGTGGAGTTCTAACATTGATGTGAACAAGACGCCAAAATCTTAGGATACAATTTGGCAGAGCTCTGCAAATATGACTTCAACTGCACATAATAGTTCAACTACCGAAAAATGGCAACAGCTCAGGTCAGCAGATACTTGCTGATCGAGTTTACATGGAATCCAAATGAAATTTTTGCTCTGAAAATAGCACCAACAACATAAAAAAATTTAATCTCTTCAACTATTAAAAGGTAAGTGTAGAGAACGAAGGAAGAATAAGTTTTCTTAGGTGAGCTCTAAAATCAAATGGTTTTTGGAAGAGATAAAAAATGTGATATAAATTAATAAGGGCATCATCATGCATCTGGAAAAAATTATAAACTCACTACAGTAACCAAAATTGAAGATTACAAAGCTAGTAAGTATCCTGAGTAAAAAAAATTATAAACTCACTACGGTAACCAAAATTGAAGATTACAAAGCTAGTAAGTATCCTGAGTAAAACAGAACATGTAAATAAGTGATTGTGGAATGGCATTATTTTTTAAAATATTTAATTATACTTTTCAACTGTTTTTTTTTTCAAAGTATAATATTTATATTATGATTAATAAAAATTTAAATAATGCATTCTGAATAATTTAGTAAATAAGTGAAAAATTAAATGCAAGAAAATAATGAGTTTCCTAAAGTTTAGTGGAGAAGCCTGGTTCAAATATCACTTGAAACTTATCAATGCTAACTGAAAGTGACGAGGAAAAAAAATTTTCATTGACAAGAACAATGAACATCTTTATTAAAAGGTCGAAGTTGTGATTTAATTCACCAAAAAACCATCATTAAAATATTTAGATGTTTATACATATGATGGTCCAATCGTGGTTAGTATATGGCGCAATGGTGTAGCGGTAAACTGCCACGCACTGCTATTGTGATGACCAGATTCCAATGCAAATAGATCCTTGCCTATGGCATGCATTGTGTGTGGTGCATTGCTTCACGTGTATTGAATTGACATGCACTGTGTGTTTGATGCCAATGCCTCTTGGAATTGTGCTGAAGATGGATTCATAATAATAATGGAATTGCTGAAGATGGATTCATAGTAATAATAATAATAATAACAACAACAATAATAATATTAATATACAATAGCAGAATGCTGCCATCAAAAAAACTTTAAATTTTTTTTCAACAACCTTGAAATTAATTTCAATTAAAATTTTGTTTACCATAATAATTAAGATTTTGTCAAAATGTCATTTAAATCAAGTTCGGCAGCAATTACACACAATTATTTTTTAGGACTAGCAACCAAAACTTACTGAGTTAGAGATAACTCCAGAGTAGTTTCAACTTCTCTATTGAAGAGCAATATTAAGAAATGATATCTCGTTTGCCCTTGTTTTATAGGGGGATCTAAACTGACCTGAAGAAAAAATTTATCAACAATTTGCTATTAAGTGAAAAATTTGATTAATGATCATGAATTCTGAAATTCTAAAAAAAACTTAAACATACAAAAATAGCTTCATCTAAATTGTCTCTTAACAAAATTTTTTAATAAAAATTAACTAAATAGTCAAAAAAGGTTTGAAAAACTTGCCATGAAATAAAACTGTCTTCCATCTCTGTGTGGCAGTAGGAACAGTCGCAATATCGTCGTGTAAGGTATTTTATAATCAAATGTTTTGCCATGGAGTTGTAAGAAAGAAGGGAAAATTTTAATTTCATAATTACCCCTGCAATGTAGGTAGAGAAATGAAAGTTATTAAAAAAATCAAACTACCAAACTTCATTGTTATCAAGATGATCTGTATAAAAATGCAAGTGAGTGAATAAAAATTTCACAAAAACTAAAAAATATATCTATTAAAAATAATAGTTTCAATGTGAGTGTTATAAATCATACAATCTAAAATTGAACAATACCTTGGTGTAAGACAGTGTACGTTGAAAATGGTGATTGCATCACCAGTTGCTTGCACAACATCTGCTTTAGACATTATGCTATTATGGAATTCCTAAAAATTATATGTTCAATGTTTTTAAAAGGCATTCAAACATTTTCCATTTAAAATAAGTAATTTTTATTTGAATATTCTTTCAACTAAACCAAATACTTTTGAGCTATTTCTTATTTTTCTTCCATTAAATATAATGACGCCCATCACTGTTGAATCTTAGCGTTTCTGTACCTCTGTTATTGACTATTGATTCCATGTCCCTTAAACTCAGTTCTTTTAGAATTGACCTGATCTTTTTTGATCGTACAGAAAAATTCAAAATTAAAAGTCCTCCCTCTAACTCTCACAAATGTATCGTTAAACGTGGCTTATCATCTAACCAGATTTTCCAGTCTCTTCCTTTTATTGATGATTGTTCCCTGACTCCTAACCATATTTTGTGACTAAAACAACAACAACAACACACGTTTAGACGACATTTTCCCCGAGATCGGGGGTTGCCGTTTGGCTACCTATGATGAAACCGAAATACCCCTCGACGCCATTCACAGAGAGCCATTGTCACTTCTGTCATCATAAGTAATGACGACTATAGCAGATCTTAAAATTTAGAACTATTTTTCAATTTTTATTATTTTATATACCATATTAATACATTATTTATGTAGCTTAATGAAAAAATATCAATATAATATTATTATTTAAATTGTAGAGGTTTACAGATTTTCTTACACACATGCGATTTGTTGTCGGGACAGGATCGTAAACACCTAAAGCTTAAATTTTGAATAAAAGTTTAACACTTCTAGCACTTCATTGTATGCTACTACTATATTAGATCATAATTTTAAAAACTCCTCATCAACAAGTGTATTGATTAAATAGCATTTTACATCAAGAAACATATCAGAATGAAAATGTAACTTCATTAAGCTAACTGTTATGGGGTCAACATCTGCCGCGGAGTCTGATGGTATATGGAACCTCAGTTCCATTAACGATACAGGAGCGTCATCATTTTGATGGAACTCTATTGTTACCTCGTTTTTTGAAGCTAAGCTATGAGATATATTTGTTAAGGGTATCTCAAACGCTGTTGCATTCTCTATTTGAAAATCCAATGTGTTTCCTGCATTATATTTTAACATTAAAATTTAAAAATTCTTTTATGGTGATATTAATATATACATTTTGAAAGAAACCATTAAATTTAGCATTTCCCCAATTCCACCCTTTCAGGGCAGAATCTTTTTTTTCTAGCTTCAAATCATAATTTTTTTTTATAAATTCCGAAACTTTCTCAAAGTCCTGCATGTTGAAACGTGAAACATTGCACACAGTTAAAATAAAATTATTCTGTGACAGATTATATATATTATAATGATAACTTTTAAAACAAGGATTGAAAATTGAAAACAGGGAGGATCAATATATAAATGATGATTAGTAATAACACAATTTATTCTACTTCACTTATTTTATGAAATATGAAATAAAAAATGTTTTACTAATATTCTAAAATATTAATAAGCTGCACTTTAAATAAGTTTTTAAATTGCTCACGCTTTCTCGAAATCCATCAAATTTATAAGTTAATCCAGGCTTCAGAACAATTTTCAGGCAGTTGCATCTTGCTCTGGTTAGCCAGAATGCTTGTTCCAAATCATTAATTTGATATTGATCAATTTTACCAGTCTTCACATTTTTGAATGTTATGTTGTTTGACTGGAATTTCAATTTTCCAGAATTCTGAAATGAAAAGAAACCAAAAATGTATATAACATCCCAAAAACATTGAAATTTTATTTTTATATTATTGTCTTGTTACTTAAATGTTACACAATGAAACAAAAATTCAAATGCAAATAGTCAAAAAATTTGACTTGTAAATAAGTTTATTTACAATGTTGAAAGTTAAGGTTTGTTTTTTATTTACCCAACAATCTAAAAATACTAGCATCAATTTTGAACAAAATGAAAACATGCAATTATGGCAAAGCTGGCAATTTGTATAAAGTTTTTCATCAATTGACACACACCGTTTATAGTGAGTGTATCTGAATTTTTCTAGTTTTAACCTGCACACCTCTACGTCCTGTTGAGATTAGCATTATTTGGTTAGGCCTATTTGTCCATTTGCTAAAAAATTGTTTAATAATTAAATTAACCAAACATTGACGTCATTTTTTTTGAGTTGAAGATATCTAATGCAACGTCAAGGTAAAGGAACTCATTTTCAAGAATGTTGTTAAAACGAAATCAGTGGGCAATAATCTGTCTAGTGTTGGTCTGAGCCATGATTTGACTGTTGAACAGAGAAACGAGTTTAAAAAATTCCTGGATGACGCCAAGCGGATGGAGAAAAATTCAACGAAGGGTTTTTTTAAACAGAGTGAGAGGGGACGTAGGAAAATGGAAAATAGTTCAAAAGCGAAACTGATAAATGGGCAACAAATCTCACAAGAGAGTCAGATTGTTTGTAGGATATATATATATATATATATATATATATATATATATATATATATATATATAACATTATTACTATAAACATCATTTTATTATTTTATGAGCACTTTTATGGCATTATGACCATCATTAATGTCATAATGCCCTCATCATAATCATCATTATTGTCCTGATGATGATCATCATCATCATCGTTATTAAACTATTACTTAATGCATACTATCACCATCACTAACATGACAAGATTCAGCTCATGGCAATAGCCAGAAAAATAAAATTGATATTCGGACAATGTCATCCGCTGTAACATCTATTAAAAGTTGTATTAAGTCAGGACTCACTCAAAAACAAATTTATGAAAAAGTGTGATGCGATGTTAGAATGTTAGACATCACCACAATGCCGACGATCCAAACACGTTTCCCGAAATTGAACCATACCTCGTGATTCAAAACAAATAAAAAATGTTATTCAAGCTAACACTAAACAATCCTCATAAGGCAAGGATGACTACTATAATTTAGTTGAACTGTAAAAACAAGACCTGGAAGATTTTATTACAACCAACGCAATAGGTATTGAATTAACAATAATTATGGGTCACAAAGAAATGATAGCTTTGTAAACCCCAAATTTACCTTACTTAATGTCATGTCATATGATATAACATTTAATTTAGGAGACTTAGGTAGTAATGAGAAACACTGATTTTTGTTTAGACCCCATTTTTCCTGAATCTAGTTATTTGTTGGTTGGGTTTATAATTGGTTGCGTGGGTTTATAATTATTTGAATGGAAGAACATTTCGTGTGAGAGTGAATGATGGTATGTCAAGATATTGTGAGGTAAAGAGTTGAGTTCCACAGGGTAGTGTGCTTGGGCCAATTTTGTTTTAAATGTATGTTAATGATTTATTTGATTTGTTTCAGGATGTTGCGATGTATATGTATGCAGATGATGCAAAGTTGTTTAAAATTATGAACTCAGATAGGGATAGTGTGGTATTGCAGAGGGGATTGAATGATTTGAATGAGTGGTGTGTGCAGAATGATGTTAAATTGAATAAAGGAAAATGTGTTGTGATGAAGTTTGGTTGTTCTTTATCAGATAATAATTATGATTATAACATAAGCTCGCACCCATTACTTTTTGTTGATAAAATTAAAGATTAAAGACTTGGGTGTTATTTTTGATACATCTTTGAAATTTATTGAGCATATACATTGCAATGTTAAGAAGGCATTTTCATTGTTGGGTTTAATAAACAGAAATTTTAAAGATATTGATAAAAATGTTTTTATATTATTATATAAATCTTTAGTTAGATCTCAGCTGGAGTACGCATCAAGTGTGTGGTAACCATGGACAATACGTGAAACAGAAGCGATCGAAAAGGTTCAGAAAAGGGCAACAAAGATGATCAAGGACTGTGAGGGAATGAAATATGAGGACCGATTAAAATTTTTACAACTGCCAACACTAAAATACAGATGAATAAGAGGTGATTTGATAACGATGTTTCACATGTTGAATGAAAAGGACCAACGAAGCTTGCCGGAAATATTGAGAGCCACCAGACGAACAAGAGGACATGAGATGAGGCTAACAGCACTGACATTCCATACGAACTTAAGAAAAAATTATTTTGTTAATAGAACTATTAATATTTGGAATAATTTTAATGATGATGTTGTTAATTGCAGTGATTTGAATGAGTTTTAAAAAAAGTTGGATGATTTTCTTATGAATGCTAAATTTAAATACGATTGGAGAGCGGAGTTGAAGTATGACTACTCGTGAATGCTATTTATAGATTTTGGATGATGGTATAAATGTTTGTTTTGACATGATTGTCTTTAAGAGAGGACGATATATATGAATGGTTGAAATTGGAATTTTTATGAAGAAATGTTTGCGTATATATATATATATAATGTTGAAATAATAATCGAAGTTATTCTCTTATATTTTTGTTTATTTATTTATTTTTTGTTTGATCTTTATGTATAAACAGAACATATTAACATATATTCATGTACAGTGTTTATGTGTTAAAATTTTATAGTTAATTTTGTGCATAGGGATATTTTGTCTTCGCCCATGTTTTTTCTCATAATAATAATAATAATAATAATAATAATAATAATAATAATAATAATAATAATAGATAGAGAAAAAGCAATTGTTAAAGCTATTTCGACACATTTTTTTACACATTTTTACACATTGTTTGACAAACTGTCAAACAATGTGTAAAAACAAGCATTGGCTTTTAGGTGTAATTTCATTAAATGAAAAAACTGTAACAATTTATGATCCCTTAAGACTACAACCAACAGATCTCTGGAGAAACCCAATTGCAGTGGCGGTTTTGCCCCGGCCTCGATTGGAGCCCTAGGGGTCCCCCAGAAAGGGGCAACAACAAAAACAACATGATCCATTAAGATCTAAAGATATGAGAAGCGAGTCTTTTATCCAACTTGCTAATATTGTTACAATGTGTTTTATTGTAATGCCTAAGCAAATAAATTGGAATGAATGGAAATTCTGATATTTTTCTGATTGGATGCAACAATTGAATCTGTGTGATTGTGGTGTGTTTGTTATCGGGTAGGCAAAACTATTGTAAGAGAAGATGCAAATGTAGACTGTAATGACACTTGAAAATGGATCGAAAAAATTAAAAAAAGCCATTAAATTTAAAAATAAAAGGACAATTTGGTATGAATTTTAGTCTCTTTTCCATTGCACACATTTGTCACAAAACAATTTGGTGAAAAAGGTTTCAAAATATTGTAAAAAAAATAAAATGATTAAACCATAAGTTGTAGAAAGTGGTTTCATGTCAACTGCAGAAATAGCCAAAAAGTTTGTAATTTTTTCAAGTGCTTAGAACACATGAAAGAACATGATGTCAATGCAATTGAGACTGCTTCAAGGTTACAAAAATGTAATGAGACTGCCTCAAGCAGCTCCTTAAGTAGGTCTCCTGCAAAACCCAACTCACACTTCACAATGGTGCAGGAGTGAACAACTTTGTGATCATGCAGTTGGCCAACGTGAGCTGTCTAATACTTTTTATTTTTCTAAAATCGAGATATTTTAAAAAGAACATTAAATTAAAAACTATTGTTGCGATGTACCACATTATTTTAATATAATTTTTGTTCAAGTAAACATTATAAATAATTGTTTAAGTATAATATTCATGAAGTCTTTAATTTGAATTATATAAGATGATTATATAAGAAGATATAAAAAAATAAGATGAATAATATTATTGAATTATTAATATTATTATTAATGCTGACATCACACTCGGGTCAATTCCCGTTGTTTTCGGTATTGGCCTCAAACCGTGGCGTTTCGATCTTCAACCTACGTCGAATGATGTAAAAATGATCAACGTCGAAAATGTGACTTTTTGCCGTGCAACCGGTGTTACGGTTCCGTTGGCCTCTCTATTCGAGAATGATTCATGGTCTTAACACTTTATGTTATCTTTCACGCTAATATTGTTCACTTTTAATTATTTTACTTCATTTTAATTCATTACTTTCACGTATAATTTACAATATTTTTCCATCTCCTTTAATTTCATCAATAATTTCAATTCTCACCAATTTTTCACATCAAACGGTTTTCCATAATTACATCATATTTTGCATTCACATACGTCCACCTGCTTTTAATACTAACTTCACTATATTATTTTCCAATTTTATAATTTTATTTCGTTTCTCAGTTATTGTAATTTTATTATCTTGGTAATTTCATTTATATTTCCTTATATATATATAATGTCATTAATATTCGAAGGTTACTCTCATATTTTAACTTAATTAATATTTAATTTATTAATTCAACTGCTCATTTACTTAAATTTCACTTATTTTATTTCAAATTTTGCATTTCTGACTATGTGTTTTTGATCTAATAGGCTCCGACGATGGTTAACTCCGAAACAGTACTGTCAGCCAAGCTCAATAATAATTTTCCTCTCAATAAATATGAATTCAACAAACTCAGAAGTGTTGAGGTTTTAATAAAAAAGATTATAAATGCATGCTGGGCAACCATTTTTAATGACATTTGTATTAAAGAGGCCTCGTTCCTAAATAAATAGAATAATATTATGTGGGTTTTTTCAGAATGTCCCGCAATTATGAATACATAAAATTAATAATTCTTAATTGATATTTGATATTATAAAAGTCAATTTTCACTAACATTTTTACATATTGTTTAGTTTAGATTAACATTAAGAAAAAATTATTTTTCTGTAAAGTGTAAAAAGTCAGCCAAATATCAAGTACATTAATAAACATCTTGTCAGCCACTATATTTTGAGTTATTGTCTCAATATACCGCATTTTCTTAATATAATTACTGTTTAAATACATATTATGAATAATTATTCAAGTATATTTTAATAGGTAATGTAGATGAAATAAAGAAAAATTGTGTTTTTTCATCAAATGCATATAATATTCAATTATTTTGACTTAATTAAATTAAACTACTAATATGTTTCTATTAAATTATCATTAAGATTAAGATTAAAATTAAATTAGTAAAAATTGTGTTTCACGTTATGATGTATTAGTATTCACATACATTATCTTCTGCATGCAAGTCAGCCAGCCATGAGTCAGTCAAGTCAGCCAATTAGTCTGACCGGTTTGTAACCGTGTAACGCGCCAAACATATATTTAAGAATTAACGTTGAAATAATTAAAAATAGAATCGAAAATTTTTTAATATTATACCATAGCTCCGCGAACTTCATATAGAATGTCAGAAAACTCCAAAATATCACCCATTGAACTTGAAATACGCAGCCGGGATGTTAACAAAATAAAATTTAATAAAAAATCACGCGCGATAAGATGACAACAACAAAAATTGTGACCTAGAATTCGGGTCGTGGTGGAACTAATCACCATATACTTAGAAAACCAACAAAACAAGACCAGCAAACTGTTTTTATATAAATATTAGCCCACATAAATAGAATAACAAAAGTTATTTTATAAATATGCTATAATTATTTGTTTGAAAAATTCACTGAGGAGCACTGTTGAACATCGTGGAAACTGATTGATTGGTTGGTTGGCTGGCTGACTGATTGATTAATTGATTGATTTATTGATTGATTAAATGTATGATTGGTTGGTTGGTTAGTTGATTGGTTGGTTGGTTGGCTGGCTGGTTAGTTGGTTGGTTGGTTAGTTGGTTGGTTGGTTGGTTCAGGGTTGGCTTTAGGCATAAGCAAACTAGACAGAAGCCTAGGACCTCCAATTTTTAAAAACCTTGTAATGCAGATTAAAACAATTTTTTTTAAAAATCCTATTTCGATGAATTAATTTTATATGCCTGTTTTATTTTTAATTAATCGCAGTATTATGCAGCAAAAATTTATCATAAAACAAACGTATTCAAGTTGAAATTTTTTAAATGTTTAAAATATTCTTGTGCATATTTCTAAAAAATGTCACTTGAAGCCACCAAATTTTCTTTTTCTAGCGCCTCCTACTACTTAAGGCCAGCCCTGGTTAGTTGGTTGGCTGGTTGGTTGGTTGGCTGGTTGGTTGGCTGGCTGGCTGGCTGGCTGGTTGGTTGGTTGGTTGGTTGGTTGGTTGGTTGGTTGGTTGGTTGGTTGGTTGGTTGGTTGGTTGGTTGGTTGGTTGGTTGGTTGGTTGGTTGGTTAGTTGGTTGGCTGGCTGGTTGACTGACTCACGATGCACGTACAAACTGTCGCTATAAAGAATCACATGAAAGAGAAATACAAAACTAAAATTACTAGACAAATCTCGGACAACAATGTTGAAATGTTACATTACAATAACAAACATTAAAATTTACGACTAGCCAAATCAATACTCATAGAACCAAAACATTCGATGATAAATATTTGTCATATATTACAAAACAGACCGAACATCATACTTAACAACAAAAAATAGTAACAATCATACTACGAGTATCTTTGAGCGGAAGAACGTGGTGCACAAGTTTACTCGTCCGGTAGAAAATTACATCGATACAGAAGCATCTAAAGAAGATGAAGGAGGCATTGCCTCTATTATAAGCTAGTTTGGAAAATTTTTCCGTTAAAACTACATTTAAAAAAAAACGAACCAAGTATTGTAAACAATTCAAAATCATAAAGGCTACGTTTTAGACTTGTTCATTATTAAACATTTAAAAAATTTTAAACCAGTTTATTTACATCGCAATCACTTTGACGTTAATTTAGCTGCACAATTCTGAAGGAATCGAAGAATGGTTTGACCAAAAAACAGACTAATTTGGCCACACCAAAAAACATTTAAGCGGTTTTCGCCCCTCAGCTCGTCAAATTTAAAAATTTGCCCCTTCATCTTAAAAGTTGTATAGATTTACCCTTGTTTGCATGCAAAAATGCATGTGTCAAACACTGCATCGGTTCTTCCTATAGGGATCTTTTAATAATTTTTAATTTTCTCAATTAATTCAAACATGTACTGGTTGAGAATTTTTTTCGATGATTCATTGTTAGTTGAGGGACTCTACTACTCGGTATTAGAACGACGACAAAAACACATCGTTCTTGATAAAAAGAGACAAAAAGACTTTCTAACTTGCAAAAACATCAGCATTATCCACATTATCATCGGGGCCAACCACTACAACATTAACATCACCTTTGACAATATTTTCAACGAAACCAAACACTTACAATAAATCAATATTCTATTTAAAAATTGCTTGTCAATTTGATTTATCTCTCTCCAAAAAAAGTTAATTCCTCTTCTTCGTTGGCTATATAAATTATAATAGCTCTCTAGATGTTTAAAAAAAGCCTTGATTAGCACAGTCTGTTATGTGGGTAACAAAACAAATGGTATTGATTGAAAATAAAAATTCTTCAGCAACCAAACGTCTCATGACATTTGACACGAACGAGAGATTTGAGACCAGTGGGTGATTAACAACGCTTGCGTCTAATTCAATTTTCTTTAAGAAAGAAAACTACGGCATGTTTAAACGCTGCAGGGAATTTTCCGGAGCTAAAACAAGTTAGTGAAACTGATCAAAAACCCGAAAAAAGGTTTAAATGAATTTTATAGTGTGAGTTGGCAGGCAGTCGAGAGCACATGTATATGTTGGCGAATCGCCAACTATTTGTTTGATATGAACCTCCGTGAAAACAAGAAATTTGAAAATAGATATTGTTGTCAAATTCTTTTGAAGATGAAAATGATTTCCCACTGTATAATGTTGACTTTTCACATTATTGATTTTATCGTCAATGATGCATAATGCAGAGGCTTTCAAATTATTGATTTTATCGTCAATAAAAATTTAAAATGATTGTGCTGACAATTCGCATCGCACAGAGTGAGGAGTTTCGTATTTTTTTTACAAAGCATTTTATTTAATAAAAGCCAAACTTGTTTTTGATTGCATCTGTTATTACCAACAGGCCTCTTTTAGTGAAGATTTCTCTTGTCGAGAAGAAACGATTCCTGGCTTTCTAAGCATCAACCCATTGTGCTTTATGCGCACTTGATTTCTTAAGTTTTCAAAGAACATTTTTCCATTATTTGCACAACTTTTAAAACGAAGACATTTTGCAACGAACGATGTAGTTATTGGATTCTGATCACCTAGCAGATGAATATTAATTGCTGGTCAAGTTTAAGTAACATTGGTAAATTTTTCATGTAGGAGCCATGGATATATATTGTTATAACTCTTGAACTTGTAACTACCAGCACCGATGTTTTAACCTAAATTATCTCTATATTTCCAGCACTAGTGTTGTAGCTTCCAACGATCGTCAAGTGTTCGTTATTCCGTAGGTTCAATATTTCCGATGGATTAACACAACTGTCTCTAACGCAAACTTTGTTGAACATTTATTGA